>NW_020438986.1:33078-81724 GCF_000699045.2 Agrilus planipennis | reverse complement strand
TGGCTATTAATTAAGACGTGTACATTTGAAGACGCGATACATTGTAAATAAGTTGTTCCTGATATTTAGTTCTGTTATTCGTTTTGATGATTGATGTTCGTTGTTCTTTTTGTTCATTATTAATATTATTATATACTTATCAAATCACCCGGACCCTTATTAAACAACCCCTAGACACGAGAAAAAGCCTTCATTTTTGGAGCCTCGTCCGGGATTTGAAGAAAATTGAAGAGGAATATGATGACGACCAGACTACCCACAATTTTGTGACCAGACTAACATTTTATCACGTATGATGTCATGATTGTGCCATTGTGCATTCTAATTAAAGTGAGATGTTACTTTTTGATGACATGAAGGTAGGATGCATGTTTATTAATGGAATTTAAGAAGCAGACGACCAAATTTGTCAAGTTTATTTCAAGTCTGACTATAGTGAATATTGTTTGGACTAGTTTTTCAGAAATAAGGTAATTTTTTCTATTGATGTTTATATAAAATTAACTGTGTTGAACTTACATGATTAATTATCAGTGACATTATTATCAGTGCACCCATTTAATAACGCTTTAAGTGATTTCAATAGAATATTATATAATATTCCGTAAACGTTACAGATTATTTGATCATTTTATTTTTCGTTCCTTGATTTTATTTGATTTTATCTTATTTAGTTTAGTACATTCCTTGTAAAAGCTTGATGTACCAATCCCATATTAGTTTGTAAGTTGAATTGTCTAAATTTATTCTACCGCCCAAAATATGTCTTCGCTAAGTGATTTCGAGAAAATCAGTTATAACGTATCTCACAGTCATTTAAAGGCAGTTAAAGCCTTACATACATGACTCGCAAGCAGTTACGTGAATTTTCCGGTTTTCAATTGAGTATACATTCGAGAGAGTATAAGGATAAATTGGAATATACTAAAACGAACATAAATGTTCCTGATTTGGTTTCTATATGAAACATATTGGATTTAAATTAACAAGGATTTCCTGATAGTTTGGCGATTCGTATTTGTTCCTTCTTAAACAATTTACAACTAGACGAAATGGACGATACCTACAAAGAGCAACAAGAAGAGGAGGAGGATGACGAGGAAAAGGAAGATGACAGCCCAGACGAATCTGACGAGGAAAGAGAAAAATTACTAAAACATAATAGAAAGAGAATTGATTCTTTTGCACTTACGTTTAGAGATATAGATGGTAAGTCTGATTACCCTATTGGCAAATGGATACAAGATTTCGAGGAAATCGCAGAAGTTACACAATGGAATGACCTTCAAAAATTAATTTTTGCAAAGAAATCGTTGAAAGGATTAGCCAAGCTATTCATACAATCTGAAAAAGGGATTAAATCATGGTCCGTGTTAAATAAAAAATTAATTTCAGAATTCGAAGTAAAAATAAGTAGTACACAAATTCACAGATTACTTATGTCGCGAATAAAGAGACGAGAGGAATCGTTACAGGAATATATTCTAATTATGCGTGAAATACAGATGACTTTATAAATAAAGCTATTTTGTATGGGGCGAGAAGCTTTCCCGATTTTAAAGAAAAAATTAAAATTTATGAACAGATAAGATCTGGAAGATTTAATACAAAAAACAATGACGACAAACGAAAACATGGAAAGGGAAGGGGAAACTTCTTTTCAGCAAAACCAATAGTATGTTACAATTGTGGAGCGAAAGGACATAAATCCAGTGTTTGTCCGGACAAAACTAAAGGGACAAAGTGTTTTAGCTGTAATGAATTTGGTCATGTAGCAACAAAATGTCCCATGAGAAAAGACATGAAGAATTTAGTAAACATTATAGAAGTAGTACCAAAAAACAGAGTTAGACTAGAGATCAACGGTGTTCAACTAATTACATTGTTAGATACTGGGAGCGATATATCTGCTATTCGAAAAGATATATTTGACGGACATTTTTCAGAAACTGTTTTAAATAAAGACTCAATATCGATAAGAGGGATTGGTCAAACTACAACAAATACTCTGGGAACATACTGTAAAACAGTAAAGGTGAATGAAGAAGAAGTTACATTAAAGTTTCACATTATCCCTACGGCTGCATCCAGTTTCAGGGCAATAATAGGAAACGATGTATTGTCTCAAGTAGATATAAATATAAGAGATAATGAGATAGTAGTATTTCCTAAGCAAACACATAACTTTCTGATGCATATTGCAATAGATGAAAATGATGGCAATGAGGATTTAATGTTTCGACATATTGAAGATCATAAATACCGAAATGAACTTAAGAAACTAATAAATTCGTACAAAGCAGAAAAATCAAAGACCACTGATATCAAAATGAGTATAGTGCTTAAAAACGATGAACCTATTTATCAGAGGCCATGCAGACTAGCTATAACCGAAAAGGAAATAGTAGAAAGACAAATTAAGGAAAGGACAAAAGAGGATATAATTAGACCTAGCTCATCAGATTATGCAAGCCCAATATTACTCGTTAAAAAGAAAGATGGATCTACGAGAATATGCTGTGATTATCGCAAATTAAACAAGAATATTATTAAACATCGTTTTCCACTACATTTGATTGAGGATGTTCTAGATCAGTTAGAAGGTGCTAAGTGTTTCAGCACCATAGATTTGAAAAATGGTTTTTTCCATGTGGTCGTGGCGGAGAACAGCATCTTTTGTTACACCCAGTGGGCAATATGAATTTTTAAAGTGTCCATTTGGCCTTTGCAATAGTCCTGCTGTTTTTCAAAGATATATATCTTACATCTTTCGAGATTTGACAAGACGAAATATTATGATGTACAACATCGATGACTTGATAGTGTTAATAAGGACGAAAATGAAGGATTGGAAAGATTGAAAATAGTTTTTCAAGTAGCTAAAGAGTATGGTTTAGAGATCAAGAAGCAAAAATGTCAATTTTTAAAGAAGAGAGTGGAATTTTTAGGATTTATTATAGAAAATGGGAGAGAGCAACCGTCCAATAAAAGAACTCTGGCAATAAGAAAATTTCCAAAACCTACGACGACTAAATAAGTTTAATCCTTTCTAGGACTTACAGGGTATTTCCGAAAACTTGTTCCTTGTTATAGTGTTATAGCAAAGCCACTCAGTGACCTTTTGAGAAAAGGAAATTATTTTAAATTTGAATTAGAAGAAGAGAAGGCATTTATTAAATTAAAGGATCTTTTAACTACTAAACCCGTGTTAAGCTTATATAAACAAGGAAATGATATAGAACTACATACTGACGCCAACCAGCATGGCTACGGAGCTTGCTTGCAATTATCAGATGATGACAACAGATTTCACCTTATATACTACATGAGCAAAAAAACAACACCTGCGGAGGAAAAATATAATAGTTACGAGTTAGAAGTTCTCGCTATTATTCATGCTGTTAAAAAATTTAGAGTGTACCTGCTAAATCAAAAATTTCGAATAGTGACAGATTGTGCCGCATTTCAACGTACAATGGATAAAAAATATCTCACAACAGGAGTTGTACGTTGGGCTTTACTTTTGGAGGAATACACATATGAGATTGTGCATAGAAAAGGTAACCAAATGGCGCATGTCGATGCACTAAGCAGATATCTCGTTACGCTGATGACAATTACTGAGGATATTTCTAAGGAGAATGGAGTGTTAGAACGTATACAAAGCACAAGGAAAAGATGAATACGTACAGGCGTTAAAGAAAATATTAGAAAACGAAGAAACCTACGAGGAATATTTCCTCAAAAACAATGTACTTTATAAGTTTGAAGACGGAAAAGAATTACTAGTGGTTCCGAAGGCAATGCAACCAGAAATTATTAAAAGAGCTCATGAAACTGGACACTTCGCAGTGTCAAAGACGGAAGAACTTGTTAAAAGAGAATTTTGCATTTCCAATTTAAAAAAGAAAATACAGGACTGTATTTGAAATTGCAATCCTTGTATCCTAGGTAACAAAAAGAGTAGTAAAAAAGAAGGATGGTTACATCCAATCTCTAAAGTGGAAGGACCCCTGAATACTTATCATGTTGACCTTCTAGGGCCACTGGCTAGTACTAATAAGAATTATCGACACATATTTGTATTTATAGACGATTTTACTAAGTTTACTTGGCTATACCCTACGAAGTCAACCACGTCTAAAGAGGTTGTAGATTGTTTAAAGAAACAGCAACAAGTTTTTGGTAATCCTGCAAGGATTATTAGTGACCGTGGTACAGCTTTTACTGGCCAAGAATTTCAAACGTTCTGTGCTGAAGAAGGAATAAAACATGTGTTAATAACTACTGGTGTCCCACGAAGTAATGGACAAGTAGAAAGAGTTAATCGTGTTATTATTCCAGTATTAACCAAACTCAGTCTACAAGACAAACTGGTATAAATTTGTTGACAGTGCAGAGAAACATGAACTGCACAGTTCAAAGAAGTATTGCTGCTTCCCCATTTGAAGTACTTATAGGAGTATAAACGCGTAGCAAAGAAGATCTCTTAATTCGGGAATTGTTGTAAGCTGAAATCATTAAAGAATTTGACGAAAGACGTGAAAAAGTTCGAGACGAGAGTAGACGACAATTATTTAAGATTCAAGAAGAAAATAGACATGCTTATAATTTAAGAAGAAGAAAACCTAACATTTATAAAGAAGGCGATTTAGTAGCCATCAAGAGAACCCAGTTTGGACCTGGACTGAAGCTTTGCCGAGAGTATTTAGGACCATATGAAATTGTAAAGGTGAAAGGTAACGAGAGATACTATGTTATGAAAGTTGGATTACATGAGGGACCAGTTCGAACTTCTACATGTTCAGAACACATGAAACCTTGGGTTGATAATGGTGATGAATCCGAGACGGATTTAATGTCGGATGGCCGAGTGTAGGATTTGTATTATTATAATATGTACAGTTGCTTGCCCAAGTGCAAGAGCGATACCAGTTAGGTGGTGGTAGATCGATAATTTATTTTTACTTTCGCGTACATGTTGGGGTACGTGAGAGACCACCAGAGTGGAGAGAGTAAAAGACGATCAAGGTATTAAGACGTTGCTGTAAGACGGTACATTTTGTTTAGACGGAGCATTTTTGCCAAATCAAAGACGAAAGACGTATTTTTGGCTATTAATTAAGACGTGTACATATGAAGATGCGATACACTGTAAATAAGTTGTTCCTGATATTTAGTTCTGTTATTCGTTTTGATGTTTGATGTTCGTTGTTCTTTTTCTTCATTATTAATATTATTATATATTTATCAAATCACCCGGAGCCTTAGACCCCCCTAGACACGAGAAAAAGCCTACATATTTGTTAGACAAAGATTTAAAAATCAACATACTTAATTTTCTTGTTTTAAAGTGCCCAACACCTCTTGCAAGCTTGCTACTTATTTCAGAAACACCTTATATAATCCATATATCTACTTAAATATCCAACGATTAAATTAATACATGTTGCATTGCATATCATAAATATTGTGTACCTACCCACCTACCACCTACCAATCTACCGGATTGTAAGGACGGACGTGACAGTTTATGCTATTTCACGGAATGATAGGGATTATAACTGCGCATTCAGTAATATTTGTTCAGTACTTTCGGTAGTCTATTTCTGCTTACTAATGAGCTAAGCGGTGCTTTCGGTAGTCCACCCTTTTCTTTGACTGTGAATGTACGCCACGTGGCTTTTAATTATTTATTTATTTATTGTATTATTTATATTAATTGTACGTCCAAGTTTCTATTACAAGTTTGGTTGGTTTTGAGATGAACTTTTACTGCTATGTGTTAATTTTACTTTTTGTTTACAATATGTACCAAATGCATACTTTATATCATCTGCACAGTAGGTATTGTTGACTGATAAACCGAGTAAGTATTTTAATATCTTCGTGTATGCAGTTATTATATGCTTTTGTAATTTTAGCTTTGATAAAGTCTTCGAACAAAAAGGCAAAACGTGGTGTTGGTTTAATAAATAAGATCTTTTTACCCTTATCTTGCTTATTTAAAGGAAAGCTGTACAAAATGAAATAACTTGTTTGTATATTTAGTCAATCGTGGCTGAAAAAGAGTGATAAAAATATACAGATTGTAAAGTCCAAGCTTTTACTCAATAAAGGCATTCTTCAACAAAACTTTTTTACTCATGTCGGCAGACCGAGTTGAAATGCCCGAGGACCAGGGACTACATACAGCTCATTTCAAACAGGTAGAGATATGCTTTCTCCTTAGGTACCTGGATGCGCCGTGACAAAATTTCTATGTTGCTCATGCCTTTATTTTATTCGGTCAGGTTTTCTCAAGATCACATTTGTAACTGTTTAAAATGAATTATGAAACTAACTTTTTCTATACCTATAGAAGAGCACTCTTTTTTGGATGAAAGGTAACCTACATTCTTTTTTGTTCCCCTGACAATATGTGTACAAAATTTCATGGTGATCGGTTGAGTAATTAAGGCGTTTGTAATATTAGTTAGGTTTTGAAATGGAATCTATTATTACTGAAACTCTAATATCGGGATAATAATTATGTTGTGCTAATAGAGGGTAAGTATCATTCTTTATTGTAATTATTTTGTAATAAAAAAAGACTAAGCAAAATTAAAATAAAAATCCTCTTCCTCAGAAAATATTTTGGCCCCTCCAAAGGTCAGTTAACTAATATTTGTATAGGTTCTAGGACCTACAGCAAAAGGTTTTATTTGTTCTTGAATTCTTTGCTTACTATTATTTACAGTTTATAGTTATTTTAGAAAGGACAATACCCAATCAGATTTTTTGTGGTTGAGGATATCTGCACCATTGATTCTAAGATTTTAATTTTTAATATTAACAATTGAATTTTTGCTTACCTTCTGCCATAAAAATATCACCGACATTGTCCCTAACAATTGTTGCAATTTTGGCATCTTGGAAGTTAGCATGCAGTTTACCAAAGCAGACTAAAGCCGCTACGAACAACACATATAATCCCATTTGCCAGGATACATCCTAACCTATAAATCAAAATTCAAGATTGTCACAAAACAAATAATTACAATCTATTATAAATAATAAATACTAATTAAATATAATATTTAAAATGATTGAATGTAAAATTAACCTAATCACGTTTTTGTTTTTAAATAATGGAAATATTTCATGTTTTCCTTAATACACGGGTCCTCTTTTCGTATGAATTTTCTATACGATTTGGTATCTTAAAATTCGAAAGGCGCTGGTATTCATTAATTAATCACGACATTCAACAATGTATTTGAACTTTAAATGTCAATTTAAATTTGCTTTGTTTTGAAATTATAAATTGCAATCATCACATGTTCTCAGAGGGATTGAATTTGATATCAAGAATAGAGTCGATGCGGGGGCTATTCAATTATAGTCAATGATAATCACATAAACAAGAAACACAAAGTCAGACTAGGCACGTGGGTATAGTGGTATTTCACCCACCTGGAATTATACGTTATTTTATAATTACACACATGAGACATGAATATTATTTAATTTGTATATTTGGATTTACATTGAGAAACACGAATGCTTCGTAGATTCATGTTTCACTAAATTTATGGCCTATCCTGAAAATAACCATTTTAAAAGATAGTTTCAAACGCCAATATCTACAGTTAGGGACCATTTTTAGTATTAAACATGGGCCATATTTGACTTTTGTTCACTAAGAAACATCTATCGGTATAGTTGGAATGCAACAAAAGCTGAAGTTCGAACCCTACGAAAAAACATTCGGTCTAATTACACTGATCTCTGCGTGATCGAATCATATAAAAATATAGAAGTGGTTACTGACGTTTTAAATGCTTCTCGTAATGATACAACCATCTTACGAAATACCAAAAAATCGTTCAAATTGTTGCTGACCTTAAACTAAACGAACCCCAAATTCCGCATCAAATCAATCTGGGGAGCAAGGGACAGCTGATACGCATATGAATTCACGAACCCGAAAAACTTTTTTAGAAAATTGTTTGTTGAGATGTTTAGACTTTCGTATTCCATCCCTAAAAAGTAGATTAGAAAATGATTTTTTTAATTGTTAGAACGATATGCAGTGGGTAAATATGTAGGCGTCAATGCTATATAGTTTTATTTTATAAGGGCGATTTTAATAAAATCAGATTCCTGAGTGACAGGAACAAGTTTCTGCAACTTTTAAAAACACGAAATGAGCAAACAAATAACCCAAGGCAAGTTGTAGATTTAGTACTAATAGACTAGGGGACTTACACCAGAATTCGTTCGATTTATTCACTTTCATTCGCTTCAACATGTGCGAAAGTTTTTCTGTTCTCCGTAGCTTCAAAACATATTTAAGGATGACATGTCACATGATCGGCGAAATAACATTTTCTGCGTTGTGCAATTAAGCAAGCTTTGTGTAATTGATATTGTTACGTAATACGATAATCATTTCAACAATATGATTTTGTGCTTTAAATATTTTTTTATTCCCACTCCTCCAGATTGCCTAAGGTCAACTACCTATCCAACCGGGCCGCACATAATTTGACGGGCCTACACAGCCTAATCATATGATTATATCAACGCAGTCTTTTATCATTTTTTTGACGAATTATACATATAAAAACAAGATTAAAATTGCATCAATTTGTAAAAAACAGACTACATAAACGATCTCTACAGCCCTGCATCCAGTATGGACTTTCTGACGAAGAGAATTTTTATTTTGCTATTGATTAATCTTTTTTATTATAAATTTATACTGAGAATTATAAAGAGATTCGCACAACATAATTATTAATCCGATAATAGATAAATAATCTGCACCTGTATCAGTAGGTATGTTTATTTTTCTGGAAAAAATTCAATCTTATATTCGTTTAAGGCTTAAAAAATTTATATCTAGAACCCGTGAACATCACTCGTATTCTATTTTCTTAAAAAAACATTTACTTTAATGTTGAGTTCCAATTTGATACCTTAGCAATTTGGAAAAGGCTTTAGCGGCCAGTTGGTGAATTGAAGTGAACATTCCGGTTGAAGACATCATCCCCAGCGCGAAAGCAGCTATCAATCATCTAACGGATAAGGACGCCAAACAAATACGAATCGAAGCGGTTAATATCCTCAGGAAGGTAAGGTCTTCCAGCAGTAACCTAGTGAGAAATGAAGCACTGGTACTACGAAGTCTAAATAGGAATGAGGATTTCAACATACTCCCAGTCGACAGAAGAAACGCAACCGTTCTTCTTAAGACCGAAGACTACAATAGGAATATTGAGAACTCTTGTATCCGGAAAGCTACAAACCCTTGAAGAAAGACCCAACGCAAGCGAGACTATGCCTTGCCAACCTATTCCTCAAGTCATGGTCCCTACCTAAAAACATCCAAAAGCATATTCTGAGGACGGAAGCTGTTTCACCGAGGCTATTTTGTCACAAAGAGCGAATTGATATGTTTATTTAGAGGTGTTATTATCCCACCATGATCTTCGTGATCTCGAATTCGACTCCCCTGATTATTATTGATTTCGCTATTTACACGATCGCTAATTGACCTACTAACACAGTAGGTGTTAGCTCGCAGTTTTAAATAAATAATATAGATGTACCAACTTTGTATCAGTGATCTAAATATACATTTATAGATACTACGCAATAATATGGATTAGCCAAGACCCGCAAGGCTAATGTTCCAATAGTAAGCGCCCCGGATTACTAACATACTACTTAGCGAAACACTTGACATTGAACCAGGAAACATGTTTGTGAGCTTGCCGTATTATTGCCTGTTTCATATATTACAGACTACCGCATATTTTTTCAACGTTTAAACTATGCTTCATTATCATTTCAGCGCCCAATATATATGTATGTATGTTAAGGCAAGATATAGTGTGATTCATAAAGACATCTTTTGCTGACATTGCATTTACAGGATATAGTTTATAAAAGCCGTTCATAAAATAGAGTAGTTATTCTAGCTTAAGACTAGACCTAGTATTGTTTGTACTTTGTATTAATAAACTTTTTTAAAAAGTCTTTGTTCCAATTTTGGAATATAACATTTGGCGCAGTCAGTAGGATATTCGGGTCCGTTTAATTCGTAAGTTGAAAGAAAAAGTGCGAAAACAGACAATTTAAATACATCCCGTGTTTCGTGGCCCAATTGTGGACAGTCGAATACGGACAGTTTAAATAACATTCTGTGTTTCGTGACTTTTTGTGGACTGACGAATTTTTAAGTGTGTTTCCCAAGAAGCCTTTCGCCTCTTACGGACACCCGGACGTTTCGAAAAAGAAGACGATTGGTCTCGCCTACACTTTCTTCCGCAGAGGACAAATGAGATTTGGCTACCTGGTGATCTTCGCCGTAGCAGCATATTCAAGGTAGGTGGTCTAAGTTATTTGCCACTTCCTTTTACCCCTTTTGTACCAATTTTTCTCTAAAAAGTAGTTTCCTTTTTTAAGTATCATTCTCTATAAACATTTATAAAATGTCGAATCCTAATATTTCGGAAACCTCATTTGAATTAGAGGAAAATGCAAATTATTCTAGAAGAGAACTTTTAGAATTAATACCTCATTTCGATGGTGATAACGTACCGTTACACCAATACGTAGAAACGATAGACTTCGTTTTTGAAAATGCGAAAATTTCTGATGTGCAATACCTATTGAGAATTGTTCTTAATCGTTTGTCAGGGCGCGCAGGACGCATAATTTTAGCAAGACACTATGATAAGTGGGAAAATATCAAAAAAGCATTGATAACAAATTTTGGATTAGAACGTTCTTCCGAAGGTTTAATATCCGATTTAATAATGTTTCGAAATTCTAATAAAATTTCAATCAAAGATACGTATAATAAGATCGCCAAAATACGAGACGATCTTACAGCATCCGCTACCGAAAACATTTCTGATGATTCAGATCCTATTACAGTTCTTTCCGATTTTATTGATAAAATCGCTACTACCACTTTCTTAAACAATATCCCTAAAGATGTCGAAATTTCAATAGCTCATACTAAAGCTGAAACACTCGAAGTAGCTTTTTCTCATGCACTCGTAGCCTACAAAAGACTAAAAGAAAGAGATGACCAAGAAAAATATACTCAATTTAAAACCCAAAAAAGCATTAACACAGCTAATAAAATTGCTATTAAAAAACCTTTTATAAAAAGAGAACCAACTAATGATTCTCGAATAAATCCTAATTTTGATTCTCAGCAACCCAGTACCTCGAAATTTTCACGTTATAGTGATAAGCATTCTAGGCCCAGTTTTTCGGGCTCACCCTTTAAAGGTTTCCCTTCAGAATCATCCAAGATCAAAACATGCGAAATTGCAAACGATCAAAGTGAAATTGATGATTCCGACAATGAGGAAATTGAAGAAAATCATTTAAACGCGAAAACGAACGAAACAGAAGAGGGTTGTTCGTTCAATTAAATCAAAATCCCTCAAATTTTGAAAACCTTTGTACCTTTAAAATCAATACCACTAAAATTATTACCGAAATATTACCATACATTTCATCAAAAGTAAAAAATATTCCAGTTACGCTGTTAATTGACACCGGCGCCTCCGTTAACCTTATAAAGTACAAATCTGAGTTCAAGAAGTTCATAAACACAAACGATAGAATAACAATCTCAGGACTTAACGCTGACTCATTTAAAACAGTAGGTTCAATCACCACAACATTCAAAGGAAAAGATATAAAATTTCATGTTTCACCATTAGATATATCTCTGGATGGCATCCTAGGCATTGAATTTCTGAAATCACTAAATTGCAACTTAGATTTACAAAGTAACTACATTAGATTTGCAGACAACAGTAAGATACCGATTTTGCTGAAACAGGAACAAAAGATCGTTAACCGTGTGAACTTGCAACCTCGATCAGAACAAGTAATACGAATAAAAACTAATTTAGCACCGGGCACCGAAGGAATTTTACCTAAATTAAATACAGAAAATAAATTATTAATTCCAGAATGTTTAGTAAAGGTAGATGAAAACAGTAATATTTTTACAACCGCCGTTAATTTAACCGATAAAGAATTAAATTTTTCAATTAATAAAGTTTGTTTAGAAAAAATACCAAAACACACATTTCAGGTACACAATTATAAAACTAACGATAGGTTCAAATTACTTAAACAAAATCTTCGTTTTGAACACCTAAATGATGAAGAACGGAATGAAGTCCTCAAACTTTGTTACGATTTCTCAGATATATTTTATCTAGAAGGAGATTACCTAACTTTCACGTCATTAGTTAAACACGAAATTAAAACTACACATGAAAACCCCATTAATACAAAAACATATCGCTTTCCAAACTGTCACAAGGAAGAAGTAGACAAACAAATTTCAAAATTATTAGAACAAAAGATAATAAGACCTAGTCACTCTCCATATTCTTCCCCTATTTGGATCGTTCCCAAAAAGATTGATAGTTCAGGTAAAAGAAAATGGAGAATGGTTATAGATTACAGAAACTTAAACAAAATTACAGTTCCGGACAAATACCCTTTACCCAATATCGAAGAAATTTTAGACAATCTCGGACATGCTAAATATTTCACCACCCTGGATCTAACCAGTGGATTTCATCAACTAGAGGTTCATCAAAACTCCATTGCAAAAACTGCCTTTTCTACACCGAACGGTCATTATGAATGGCTTCGGGTTCCATTTGGTCTAATTAACGCACCGGCAACTTTTCAAAGAGCAATGAACACGATTTTGACTGGTTTAACCCCTACACAATGCCTTGTTTATCTTGACGATATTGTAGTATTTGGAAACTCGCTTGAGGATCATTGTAATAAATTAAGAAACGTTTTTAAAAGGATTCGGAAACATAATCTCAAAATTCAACCAGAAAAATCTGAATTTCTTCGGAAAGAGACAGAATTTTTAGGCCATATTATCACTACAGAAGGTATAAAACCAAACCCAAACAAAATTAATGCTGTCAAAGATTTCCCTGTTCCAAGAAATCCCAAAGAAATCAAATCCTTTTTAGGTTTAACTGGCTATTATCGCAAGTTCATTCCAAATTACGCAAAATTAGCTAAACCCTTAACTGCATTATTGAAAAAAGATATCCCATTCGAATTCAAAAATGAACAATTGGTGTCTTTCAAGACATTGAAAGAAAAGTTAATTTCGGCACCAATACTACAATATCCCAATTTTAATGAAAATTTTATTCTAACAACCGATGCTAGCGCCTATGCAATTGGTGCTGTACTCAGTCAAGGTCCTGTTAACAATAGTTTACCGATAGCATACGCAAGTCGAACCCTAAACCCCGCGGAAACCCGCTATTCCACGATAGAACGAGAACTATTGGCCATCGTTTGGGCTGTTAAACACTTCAGGCCTTACCTATACGGAAAAAAATTCACGATCATCTGTGACCATCGCCCCTTAACTTGGCTATTTTCAGTGAAAGACCCAGGCTCGCGATTAGTACGCTGGAGGTTGAAACTTGAAGAGTACGACTACGAAATTGTTTATAAACCGGGAAAATGTAATTCGAACGCTGACGCCTTATCACGAATTAAAATTAATATGGCCCGTCATTCAATTCAAAATTTACCAGAAGGTATAGATTTCGACTCGTACGTTAGTGATGAGAGAGACTATCCAACCGAGAAAACGATATTAGGACAATTCCAAGACAGAAATCATAATTACGAAGCCTTGATCATGATGGATAATTTAAAATATTGCCATTACATTTTACGCGACACAGAAAATTCAATAGTATCAGACAAACTAGAGTTAAAACCCTCCATATCTAATTCAAATCTAACTTATATAGTCGACAACTCCACTAATCAAAGAGATTTATTTGAAAGTTTATTTGTAATCCTTACATTAATACAGAAAGAAGATTTGATCAGATTCATTGTTGAAAAGGATTCAAGTAAAGAATTAGAACGCATGATAAATTATTTGCGCGACAAATTAAATACTGACCCTAATTTAGAAATTCAAATCTCTACAACATACAAATATTCCGGTGATCCTTCAAAAAAACGAGATATTATCAAAATGCATCACGATCCACCTGCTTTTGGACACAAGGGAATAACTGAAACTCTAAACAAAATACAAGAATACTTTACCTGGCACAAAATTAAAGATGATGTAACTAATTATATAAACTCTTGTTTGGAATGTCAAAGTAATAAAACAATTAGACGTAGTTTCGAAGCCCCTTTAACAATTACCGAAACCCCGATATATCCTTTTGAAAGAATCGATTTAGATACTGCCGAAATTTATTTCTCACCTTCAAAAAAAGAATATGTTTTAGTAATACAAGATCGATTAACTAAATTCCTCAAAACTTATATAATCAAAGACAAAACTGCAGAAACGATTAAAAGTAAATTATTAAATTTCATCGCAACTTTTGGCCTACCTAAACGAGTACATACTGATCATGGCGGAGAATTTGTTAATAAATTATTAGAAAAATTAACATTTGAGTTAGGAATTCAACATACAAAATCGATAGGTTACCATCCCAAAACTAACGGTATGGTAGAGAGAGTAATCAGTACACTTAAAGATACAATTTCGACTTATTCGACAAAAGAAAAAAATAAATTAGGCCCTAAAGCATTATTAGATTCAGCAACATTTGCGTATAATACGTCAACCCATTATGCGACGAAATTGACCCCTTTTGAAATATTGTACGGATTTAAACATAGAAACCTCAATAGTCCCAAAGACGATATGGTTAACGAAACGACAATTGAACAATATGTTACAGAAACTCAGTCAAAACAAAAAGAGCTTAGGAAATTGGCATCTAATAACCAAATTGAAACTAAAATTAAAGTCAAACAAAAATATGACAACAAAATAAAAAAGCCACTACCAGATTACCATGTAAACGATAAAGTCTTTTTGAAAAACCAACTGATTAACAAACAAGGTCAATCTAAATGGTTAGGTCCATTTATAATAACGGAAATCATTTCACAAAATGTAGTAAAAATTAATAAGAAAAATAATAAGGACAATTTCACATTAGTCAGCGTAGAACAAATTAAACCATACAAATCTGTATCTTTTACAGATGCTGCTGCGAGCTCTTCACAGTAAAACTACCAAACACCGGTATTTATTTCGAAGACAAAGGGTCCCTCCTTCTCTCAGATTCTTCATATGATATATTAATTTACAAAAATTTGACACCTTTATTTCAAAACTTTGAAATACTTAAATCTTATCGAAAAGAATTAGACGAAATAGGCAACAAAATTAATAATGTTAACCTAAAAATACACGCTACAGTTTTAAAAAATACCCTTAATAATTTAGAAACCAATTTAAATGAAATAAAATTTATTGTACCAAATCCAAAAAGAAAACGTAGAGGCTGGTTTAATATAATCGGAACGGGCTTACACACTTTGTTTGGAACGCTAGATGCTGATAATGAAGCTAAATATGATAAATTAATAAACGAATTGCAAACATCAAATAAAAGGATATTAAAACTTCAGGATGAACAAGTTCATCTAACTCAGATGGTAATAGCAGATTTTAATGCCACTTTATTTAAAGTTAATTCAAATGAAAAAATTATCCAGAAAACTATATTCAAAATTAAAGAAACGTTAAATGGAAATGCAATTAGAATAAATGAAAACCAAATTACTTTACAATTTTTAAATACATTAACACTTATTAATGACGTAGCATCTGTAATCAACAAAGACGTAAGTAATATTATAGAAACACTTACTTTTGCTAGAATTAACATTTTGCATCCTAGTGTCCTAAACCACGAACAATTAAAAGAACAATTGCATCAAATTCGTCCAAATGAAGGTGCTGCACTACCGTTTCCTTTTGACAATACAAATATTTACAAATATTATCAAATTATAAATCCAAATATTTACCTTTATAGAAATGGAATTTTAATCAAATTAATTATACCACTTGTAAAGAACATTAAAATGAAACTATTCGAAGCATATTCCTACCCCGTAAAATCAAACGATACATTTTATCACACCCTTATACCCGACAATCCTTACGTGGCAATTTCTGACGACCATCAATGGTACCTAGAAATCCCAAGTTTGGAAAAAAGTCTTCGTCAAGAAAACCTCACGTTACTTCAAAACGTGGAACCTCAAGATGCGAGAAACTCTGTGCGTTGTCTACCTAATCTACTTCTGAAGAAATCATTTCCACAAGAATGTAAAATTTATACTTTTAAAGCTACAGAAGAATCCATTCAACAAGTCAATCCTTTCACATGGCTGGTAGCATCTAAACACCCATTAAAAATAACTTACAAATGTAAAGGGCAACCAATCAAGAGATCGACCATTCAACAGACGTCCTTGCTTAAAATTAGCGAAGAATGTATGTGTTATTTCGATAACGGACTCAGAATAACGACGAACAACAAGCAAAATAAAATTGTTAATGTTCCGGTAGTTACTCCGGAAATACCTCAAAATTGCTGTAAACAAGTAATGCGAACTCTAAACCAGCTTGAAGATGATCCCATCGATCTCAACTATCTGAAAAGAGAGAACCTTCCGCTTCTACAAACAAAACTATCTAATCTCCAACAAAAAATTAAGGATGAATCAGCTAGAGTCTTCACCAATATCCATTCCCAATGGTATTTCTTACTGCCAACAACTTTACTTGGGATTACAGTAACTATTTGCCTTATTCGCTATTGCTATCCAAAATCCTTTAAATTCGTATGGTCCATAATAAACCGTCAATCGAGAAAAGAAGAACGAACTTTACCGACTTTTGAGAAGAAAGATACTCCTAAATTGGAAACGATCTCCATGGAAAGTTTAACAACAGCCAACGAAAAAATAAAACCAAAATTATTACGAAAATTTGTGTCACCGGCCATTCCAAATATAAAGTGATGGAAAAATTTATTTTCAAAAAAAATAAATAATAAATTTTTCTCTTAATGGGGGAGGTGTTAAGGCAAGATATAGTGTGATTCATAAAGACATCTTTTGCTGACATTGCATTTACAGGATATAGTTTATAAAAGCCGTTCATAAAATAGAGTAGTTATTCTAGCTTAAGACTAGACCTAGTATTGTTTGTACTTTGTATTAATAAACTTTTTTAAAAAGTCTTTGTTCCAATTTTGGAATATAACATGTATACATATTACATGCCACCCTTCCCCTAGAAAAAAAAGCGTTAAAAAGGCCCTCTCCCGGACTATTTCATGTAAGTTTTTCATAATTAAGCTATTTTACGTCATTTCCAGCAAAAAAAGTTGCATTTTCGAAAAAGCTGCGATTCGGAAATTTTACCCACCAAAGTACTGCTGACAAGCCGCTTAAAAGCAGCGACCCTAACTGCAACCTACTAGGATTTTTTTTCACGCATTATTTTCCGTTTTCTCGTTTTTGAAATGTGGGTATTTCAAAACGTTGCACGCCTTTTTTTGTACAGATTTTACTTTTTTTCCCGAAACCAAATGTGAATCAAATGAGGTCAGGTCCATATTATTGAAGTTTTCCGCGAACATACACGATCTAGCAATTTTCACAGATAGCTGCTAGGCCAAACAAAATTGGCTTATCTCCCTGTAGTTGCACTCAATCAAAAGAAAACTACTCAAAACTATTATATATGGGCATACTCATTTACCATCTGTCCGAGACTTTTCTTTTGACTTTGATAGAGAAGCACAGAAAATACACATCTCAAATTTTCCCTTGGAGAAAAGAACAAAATAATACGAGAGAGCAATAGCTAAAACTTATTCCTTGTTACAATATTGGAACAGGACAATTTCTTTGATGTAAGTCCTCTATTGATTCAAGTTATAAAAAGTAGAAGTGATGATGGAGAAGAATTGGACTTCTTTGGAATACTTTCGTTCCAGTTTAAAACTGAAAAAAAGTTTTTTCCGATAAAACAATTTTACCGAACAGTGCTCGGTATATACTATAATGTACCACGGTACAACAATTGTCTAAATCATTGTTTAATAATGTATAATTTGCTTTAATGAGTTTTTGGAAAATTATAACAATTTTACAAACGAACGAACAAAATTGTCCTTTTGTACACACATGCGTCAAGTCAGTTGTTTTTTTTTTTGTAATTTTCTTTGAGAAAATTATATTTTACAGCAATGTATTTGCACAGGTTGTGATAGTTCACATCTTTATTGATTAAATTGCACTTTGATTATTGATATTTAGGCACAATGGCTAATGAAGTGCGTCAATGTCACTCCAGAGTCCTTTCTGTCAAAAAGCTTGTTTTGTCGCAGAACATTCGGCTATAAACTCTACTTCAGTGATAGAGAGAACAAAACTTTGCTGGCGTTGCATTGCCTATGTTACTACAGCTCCGTTTCTTATAACTACCATACTTATAAGTACATAAACAGTTAAAGACCGACGTATAATAAAAGCGTCCTTAGCATAGTCTGCATCGCTATAAGCCTTCCTTGTGTCGTGACGATGTATAATTTAGGCTTTTATCCTTGGTTTCCTTGAGATATTTCATTATTTTTATCACAACAGCGAGTGAGTTTGATCAAAACGATTGAGATATCTACTCACCAAATTGTCCTCATACATGACGTCAGGTCTACTTACTACGGTAAGGTGCATTAGTGAATCAATAGCCTTTCTATACTGAATATTTTTATCTGGAGCAACGGTACTTATCTCTAATGGTGTGTGTGGGTCGTCAGGAATGATGTATTGGTATTAGCATTGTGCATGTTGCATTTATCCATATTTTTTCGATATTTTTTCCCTGGTGTATAAAAATTTGCCCTTCAGATTTGATTTCCCAATTTGTAGACCTTTAATTTTTTAATTTGCAAATTTTGTTTCAACTCATTCAAAACACAGTCTAATAGATTTTAAGAGGTTCACAACAAAATGCTATCATCAATATACAGAACGTTACTAAAATAACTAGCAAGCATTGGAGACTGTCAAATAAATGTAATAGGGAATCGCAATTCGCAAGTAAAGCTCTGACAAAAAAAATTGTAAAAAAAAGAAATTGAAATTTGAAACTGGCCCTAAGAATGAATCAGCAGCGTACACAAAAAGTGCTATAACAATTAAACAGCTACATCGACAGAGAATGTAAACACTGAATAGCTTACTAAATACGCTACTACACATTATAATATTTAGACGCTCATTTCGATAAAACTTAATTAAATAACTATTTAGCTCACCGTTGATAGTACGTCGTACTATATAAGAGCACATATGAAAGTGAAAATTAACCTTACGTAAACATTAATAGGTAAATTAATATCTTCTAGAAAGATCATTGTAATTTTATAAAATTTTCAACCATTAAGGTATTACCAAGCTCTCTTCTTTTAAGAGTGGTTTGTCAATAACACTATCTTCCCAATAAAATAAATTATTATAACACCAGTAAACACACACACACATACGTAAGTAGATGGCGCAATGAATTGATTGGTCGGTCGGTCTCCTGCAAGTTTGCTACTTATTTCAGAAACACCCTGTGTAGTGTATACATCAGGTGCACATTTTCAATATCAGCATATTTGTGTAGGGACAATAACATTATAGTAACACGTGACTTTAATATTATACTTAAATCGATATAAGATGAGCAACTTGGCAATAAATTACAAGTGAGTGTAGATAAGTCGCCGCGTTCACTTTAACTCACAAGTAACATACTCTGACAGATTGTAAATAGTCTTTCTTTATAATTCTATTCTCTAACTGCCTCATTACCTGTTCTGTATCTACTTTTCTTTTTACCTTTCTATCGTTATACATATTCTTTTGGGCTTTACTTCTAAATGTAAGTAACTTTATTTATTACTTTTCTATAGACCTTCATTTGAACCCCAAAACTAAATTGTAAGTAGTGTCTTTTTGGTGAACGGTACAATTATAATAATTTCTAATCTATTACATCTAAAGCAAAACAAAATTTCTTCCTTTTAATTCCTGTTCTCATAGTATACAAAGCATTGAAGTCGCCCCTGGTAGTATAAAACAGACATACTACACTTCCAGCATCCTTGTCTGTTTCATGCCCATACTGTAACACGTTGGTGAGCAATTACTAGGAACGTCCTAATGCCTTATGCGTAAATGTCGCCTATATATATATCCACTTGTAATTTATTGCATAATTGCTCATCTTATTTCGACCTGCCTATAGAATAGCAAAAGGGGTAGGGCTATAGTAATAGGCAAGGAACAAATACAAATCCAAAGGATGAACATATAAGTAGGGAGGGAAGCAATAACTGCGATGGCATATAGAAAATGGTTTACGTATGCTAAATAGGAAAATGAAACGGGATAGGAAAGGGTAATACACCTTGTAGAGCGAGTGACGCTATTAAATAAAAATGCCAAGCTCCAGTCTATTTACTAGACCGGAGGTGGATGATGATGTGACTATGGTTTATTTACGAGGCTAGTAGTCAGAAGGAGATGAGTCTATTTACGAGACTGATTTATTCAAAATATTTACACAAGTATTATTTATACTTTAATTATTTACATGGATTAAATACAAAATGTTTATCCAGCAGTTTGGTCCAAGGTCGATGTTTGACCCAGTTTTGGTCAATCGACAGCCACGATACAAATCCTGAGTGCAATACAATGGTTTAGCCGTTCCTGTTGAAATGTCACAGAAGATAGCTTTGATAGTGCCTGCTATATGGATACGTTTTAATACTAGGGACTTGATGGAACTGAGATATGATTGAAGTTCTCTATCGGACTCTTGTTGCGAGGGCTTTGTAATACTGCTACGATATTGTCCTCATCCGAAATATGTTGTATATTTGTTGAAAATTGGCTGATAAAATTTAAATAACGTGACTGTCTCGGGGAGCATTTATCAGGGTTCTGATGAAAGCAAATGTGAGTAATTTGTGATCCGTGAAAATAATCCTCTTCGAGTTGTTTCTTGGTGCGTGCTTCTTGTGAAACACCAATTCGCCTAATGGGCGCTGCCTTGATTGTGTTGCATGATTTTTCCGCCGGAGGATTGGCAATGTTAAGGTTGTGATCGGAGAGGCATCAGAACTACAATCTGCCATGCAGAACAACTTCGGATCGGATTGAACGAAGGGTGGCGGTTTGGCTGGATGCTGGAGCGGTACAGCCCGAAGATAATATCTGGTCCATAGGACGGTGCTGTAGCTTATTTCTCCATCAGAAGGCGCAGTATCACGTCGAAGTCACCAATGTGGTTTATTTGCGGGGCCAATAGTTAAAAGAATACGAGTCTACTTGAGAGACTGATTTATTCAAAATATTTACACAAGTATTATTTATACTTTAATTATTTACATGGATTAAATGTAAAATGTTTATCTAGCAGTTTAGTCCGGGTTCGATGTTTGACCCAGTTTTGGTCAATCGACGAAAGAAATGCCGAGTTGCTTGCATACATGTGCATGTATCGTATGTGCGAATTAGAGAAGGAGATAAGCAATGTAGTGTATGGGTGCGAATATAAGTTAACGATTGATTACAAGAAGCGATAAAAAGATACAGGGAATGAATTAAAGAAAAGATGAAAGGAGTTCGTGACTAGAAAGAAATGAAAGAGATAGTGAGTAAATGTTTGGTAAAGAAAAAGATAAAAGTGTGCCTAAACAGTGGAAAACGGTGGAACGAATAATGTTGGAAAAAAAGAAATAATACAAAACAGCTTTGGGCCAATGGAGGAAGGGGGACTGTAATGAGGGGGAATCGAAAAACAAAAGATAAGAATATAGGGAACAAATAAAAAAATAGTAAAAAGGCATATAATGACGAATTGGTTGAACAATTTAGAAAAACAAAGAGGTTGGAAGAATTTTGGCAAATTGTAAATACATATGTATTAAAATTAGAAAAAGGTATGCCAGATTACGTAATAAGAAGGGAGACGAAATGTGGGAAGATGTAGGAAGAAGTAATAAAAAGGGTAGTAAAATAAAAGGAGAGGCTGGAAGCGGGGGATATAAGGAAGGAAATATGGAGGAAGAAGGTAATGGAAATAGTGGCAAAAGGTAGATATGATAGAGAGAGGGAGGAAGCGTTGAAGAATTTAAAAATAAAGAAGATCAAATGTACAAGGAAAAACAAAGATGGGAGAATCAGTGGGGAATAGATGCAAAGAAGTAATAAGAGGAGAAAATTTAAGAAAAATAGGGAGGTCGAGATATGTGGTGGGTGTAAAAGAGATGACTGGATGGACTGGTAGGATGACTGGATATTAAGGTATTTAGAATGAGGAAAGGAAATAATTATAATAGCAAGACTTAGGACAGGGAATGAGAGTAGAGGATGTAGATATTGGAAAAAAGAAGAGGAAAGGCGATGGTATGTGAAAGGAAAGAATAGAGATTGAAGTACATGTTAGAAGGATGTGAAAATGGTGGGATGTGGGAGCAATACTACGAGTTGGCGAGGGAGGATAGGGATGGACTAAACTATCTAAAGAAGATTTTAAAGAATAGGAAGGAAGAGTAGAATGTAGGGGAGAGAATACGTACGAAGTGTATGTAGATAACTAAATGTTTCAAAGGTTAAAGTAAAATGGAAGTGTACAATAATAGAAAAGGTCAAAATGTAATTTCCTGTAATAGATGATGGGAGAAAATAACAAAATATACGTAATATGAAAAAAAAAAAAGAAATTATGAGGTAACAAGAAGGGAAGACTTAAGAATAATACATAAGTAAGAATATGCGAAATAGGTGAAAGGATGGCTGTGGGAAAACCGACAGGGAGATATAAGGCCAGAATATTTTGAGAGGAATTAAGGATATGACAGTTATAACAAGGTTTAGAATGGGGAACGAATGCAATAAAAATAAATATTGGATGAAAGAGAAAGAGAAAGAGAGAAAATGCAAAATATGCAGACCACCTATTATTTTAAAGGCCCATTTACAACCAATTACTCGCACTCCTTTCGGTTTTTGTACCTGCTCCAATATTTTAGTTTCTGCATGTACCTTTAGCTCAACTTTAATTAGCTGTTTCCATTTTGTATCATTTCTATTAGCAATAGATACTGCTTTAGAATACGTTTATAAAACTGATCTCAAAACTTCTCTGCATATATGTAGTAGTAACTTCTTATTTATCCATTTTAGTTTTGGATCTCGTTATAATATATTTTGTTACTTCTGTTCCGACATTTTCTCTAAATCTCTAGAATTCAAATAACCCATTCCCCGATGTTATTTTTTGTTGTAAATGTGTATGCTGTACTACTGTATGCATTTAGCCTGTATTAGCTTCATTATGTCCATTAAATAATTTGCAACCCTATTTGTTAAAATACAACTGACACATCGATCCCCTAGTTCACAATCATACTAATTATGCGGAAAAGGTGGTGTAATTTGGCGATAGTGCACAAATCATAAAGTAACAATTTCATTGGCAAAAGAATGTAAGTAATATGATTATAAACTAGGGTATCGAATCGTAGAGTGCTAGAAGTTAGTAAGGGCGGCAATATTAATAGCTTACTGGTGGTAAATGTGAAAGCCAGGGACTTCTATGAACACCGGATTAAATTAACATAAGCAATATCGAGGCGGGTTAGTCCTTGAATGGGTGGATGGCCGCGGTTATAAGTATACTCGGAAAACCGTCTCCAAAGTTTCATTTTTTAATTTTTTTTCGTAGCTCTATTAAATATATAAATAATAATGGCAAATTAAAATATTTAATTGGATCTACTGGGATAGTGCCAAAATTTGTTTGGATCCAATCATATCGTTAGATCCAAACCTATTTCATCAGGTAAAGTCATCAACGGTCCATCGTCATATGCATTGATACACCTGAGTCTGGATACCAGCCATTGTCATTANAAGCGATAAATAAGACAAGCAATTATGGGGTGAAGGTTTCTTTAATTAAGATACTTATATAATCAAACACCAACGTTTCGCTTTTAGATGAAAAGGCTTCTTCGGGGCTAAAAACATCCAGAAAATATGCAAAAACGGATGATAAACGGATACATGAGACCAAGATTATAAGCAAAAAAATGAATTTGTGTGTATTGAGGAACATACTTTTCTTTGGCTAATAATCTAACTTTTTTCCTTAATAATTACCTATTTAAAATTTTTTTCAATATAAGAACTAACACACTTTAAAAGAATAAATATAATAAATAATTAAAAACCATGTGAGAATACACAACATTCGCAATTAAAAGAAAGCAACTCAGCATAAATATTATAATGACGGCCTTCGAAATTTTAACCCCAAATCGCACTACTTTACACTTTATCGAACCGCTTTTCGCCATAAGTCAATCAAATCGAAACTAGAGGGAACGATTTAAAGATTTTAAACACCAACGCAAAATGCGATTAACTAATGAATGATTACATTCCGGGTTATTACTTTGAGTATAAACTCAAATTGACTTGTGAGAAATAACTTTTCGGTGTTGAATTGGATCGTAAGGAATTTTTATGAAGCCCTACAAATTTCATTCAAAACAGACTAATCGTCCAACCGTAAGCTTTCATGCGGGAAAAATGTTGAATAGAAATTAAATAGACTTACTTCTGCACTTGAAGGTATTTATTTTCACTAAGTAATGCACATTATCGGCGGCATGTAAAATTAAGGTTTTTCTGCTACAATTTATTTCCTTGAGACCAATACGTGAAATTATTTACCTATTCATTTTTGTTTTTCAATTATAATTTCGATAGCAGTAAGTACCTATGCATGATATAATAATACGCGTAAAAGTGTTATGTTTGAAACTTTTAGTAACATCCCTTTATTTTATTTATGAAGAAATAATCAGTATAAGAATTACAAAACCACATCAACAAATATCTTTCTTTTAATATGTGTTTTATACTATTCTTAAACAACTGGGCCATTATTTGCATGCAAGTATTTTAAATGTGCATATTAACTTTCTCATGTTATTGTATCTCGATATTTATATTACACTGTACTGAAACATAAATATAGAACAAAGTTATTATTATTGGAAAGTATCACCTACTTTTCTTTGAAATAATTTTAAGCATTTTAAGCAAATGTAGTGATTTTCCTAAAGAAAATAAATAATCAATATGTACCTATTCAATGTTGACAGGTGATTAATATTCATTCACGAATAAGAGAAAATATTGGTATATTAATTCTGATGACTTTATTAGCAGTAAAGTTAACAATAGTGGCGGCTCGTGATGAAATAAAGCGAGTGTATTGAAGAGGTGTACCCTATTTCTTGAAAATTAGCTTTTTCATATTGAAGTGTGCTGCAGATGTTTGTCACTCTTTTTTTTGAAAGTTAGTTCCTAATAAGGCTAACTTCATTGTATTATGAAGATGTCTTTTGAAGTGAAGTTCTTTAACCTTTTCAATTATATCGGTTAATGGCCGGAGCTTATTCTTCAAATAAGGGTAGGTTTTTCCAAAAATTTCTACTATAGATAGGTATAGGGAATCCTTATATTAATCGACGCATAATTCAATTTTACGTTCACCAATGAAATAATATACAAGGTGCACCATTTCAAAAAGAAGTTCAGCGTGTTTGCAGTTTTATACGTTGGATGGTAAGTTTTCAACACCTTCTATACATTTAAGACACTAACGGTATAATTCTAGATACCGATAGGTACGAGATAGTTGATTACTCAATTTGACTATGGAAGTTTCACAATTAGCTGAATAATCCGCTATTTAGCATGGGAATGTATTTTTCAAAATTTTTCAGATAGCGTTGTATAATCAAAGCCAATCTAGAAAGGTTCGCTGAATCTAAACATGCCATAAACAATACAACATTCCGTTTGCAAATATTTTAATTAAAAATAAAGCCAACCTTTAATTTACTTGCCGCATTTTCAAATCTCCAGTGGTTTTTTAAGTTTAAAAACTATTAATGAACGGGTTACGTGAAAAACCCTGTACATCATTGGAAAACTCTTCAAAAAATATGAACAAATTCGACGTTATCGAAGATGATTTCTGTCGAAGTTTCTCCTAAGAAGTGGAACATCATTGATCCTTGTTTCCTTCTAGCGAAAGATCTGCAATGACATTGAGTCGGGAGTATTTGAATCAGTAGTCGTGACTGGTAAGAAAAATCTGAGATGAAACCGACATCACTTTCCACAACTTTAGCAGAATTGGTGAAACGGTCAAGTAACCATTTCATCAAGCACCAAGTCAAGCAATTAAAAGCACTTGTTGGTCGTTTTTAGCAGGTCATCGCCCTCTCAGATGAAGACTCGAGTAGGACCAACTTAAAATTAATACTGGAACAGCAAATACCTTCAAACAATCACCAAAAAGAGTTCCTTGGGCGAAACAAGAGGAAGTCAATAACCTTATAAAGGACATGTATAAACAAGGGATGATAGAACCATTTCAAAATTCTTGGACGACTCCTATAGTACTGGTACTCAAGAAACATGATTCCACGAGATATTGTGTGGACTACAGGAAGCTGAACGATTTAAAGCAGAAGGACAGTTACCCTTTACCCGAACCCACGACACACTAGACAGTCTAGCTGAAGCTTAATGATCCCTTACTCTCAATTTGATAAGTAGATACTGGCACTTGGATGTACATCTCCAGGATATCGATAACACTACCTTTACAACTGGAAATGACCTATGGCAGTTCAATATGACGCCTTTTGCATTGTGCAATGTACCGGCTACATTCGAAAGACCCACGGACACTGTACTACAAGGATTAAAATGAAAAATCTCTTTGGTTTACCTAGATAGCATCTTCATACCAGTAAGAACTTTCAATCACCATCTTCGAAAGTCACAAGAAATGTATCCTGTTTAGAAGAGAAGTGAAGCACCTTAGCCATGTCATAACACCGAAAGGAATTATGACCGACCCCTATAAAATGGATAGCATACGAAATTGGTACAAATCAAAGGATCGCTAACAGCTAAGTGGTGATGTAGGACTGGGCCAAAGTGCTCTAGGAAATTATTAACGTCGTTGCTGGCCCAAAAAATGTCAGGCTGATTAGTAAATAATTGTGCCATTAATAAACAGTGCAAAATAGTTCACCGCATACTACTTAATGTCCATTTAGATGATTTACACCTAGCCTTATCTAAGCCAAACTGTTCAAAAACCCATTAAAGATTGCAATATCGATTCCACAATTTTTGACGTGAATTTTTCAGATAAATGCAAAACGACAAAAGACGTGCATAAGACTAGCCTAGAGGTGACAGCTGGACCATAACCACAAACATTACATGCGGGAATTAAAAAGTTTTTCAGCGCCTATCAATCAGAACCCGTCTGAAGCAATTAAATCAACAATTCTCTGAAAATCTACAAAAAAATACAATAAATGAGGGGACCACAAATACCACTGTTAGAAATTCGAAATAGATAGTTTATTTGATGGTAGGCTTCATTCTCAAACAAAGTTCAGATATAAATCACAACAAAACCATTTTATAAAATATTATCGTATACCTTTCAGAACGAGCCTTTACCAATTTATGCCTCTTAGTTCAAAGCAGTTATCAAAAAGGGAAACAATAAAAATGCTACTGATAAACTGTCAAATATAGGTGCTATTATTGCATACTCTAAAAAAAACTTAAATAAATTTCTAACACCACCTCACTTTAAAATGGATGATCACAGACGGGTACAACCATTAAAATCAAATGGCAAGAATTACATCAGCGGATTACACCTGTGTGTGTCCTTAACCTACTACGTTACACATGTTGTACTTTGCCGATGCTTAAATATTAATTGTACAGAGTGTTCCCACAATATGCTGTACAAATTATAATTTCATTTTTATGTGAAATTGTAGCCAATCTGTTTTATTATTCGTTCACGGTTCACGGTAATTCGTTTTAAGATTTTACCATCCTTCTGCTCGCCTTCCTTTTTATTACCTTTGGATTTCATTCTGTATATTTAACCCCACGGTGCCTATAGAAATAAAAATAAGTTGAAACTAGAGCACTCTACTGTTCAAATCGCGAGTTCGTTTAAATACCTCCATACTGTAGCGTGGTGGTCATCAAGAACAAAATTGCTCAGTCTACAGAACCTTTTTGTGGCACGTTACTGTATCTGTCAGGAAACAGATTGAAATTACCCTTAAAATGTATTACGTAGAAAGTAAAACAATAAAAGTGCCTTCTTAAATCTTGCGCTACTGTTTTCACCATACAATATTCGGAACAAAAAAAAAACAGAAAAATTAAACCTCTAGTTAAAAAGACTCACTCGATTTCAAGAAAAAAATTTGAAAACACAGTTAGCACACCTAATACAAAGCTAGGAGCACAGTTAGAAGAACACATTAGCATGAGTGCTTATTTTCATCGCACCAGGAATATTTTACAAGACGAGGCTGATCAACTTAGTTTTACGGCTCATCCAGTGCTAACACAATTAGCTACTGAGCCATAAGAGATCTCCTAGTAAGCGGAATCGACAATCTCCGATTCACCACACATGCAAATCGACATCCGCAACACCAACAAAAGCTGATGTTCAGGTCGTATTTACCAGACATACGCCTCTTATCTGTTATTGATTTTAGAGTACGAAACTTTTGGTTTGTCCTAGCTCATTCAGCTTCGTTCTAATGTAATTCGAGAATAGCAATATGTATAATAAACAGATCAGTTGACTTACCTTAAGAATAATTGATCTATATTATACTAGTACTGCCATTCGAAGAATTACAACCCTCCTGCCCTAAACTTTCTTCGAACTGTCTATACCATTGATCCCTCAACATTACAATGACTCCACCATTGAAAATACACGTACCTATGACCAGTGAGTCATGATGGGCGTCTGGAAGGGTACGGTTTTGCTTTAAAGTTCGGGCACGAGAAAATATATCGTCGTTAATATACATTAATTCTTTCTTAGGAATTTTTAACTGTAGAAATCATGTTAAAAGAAAAGTAATAAATTTAAAGATTAGGAATATAAGGGGTCAAGAGAAGTATACCCAATGGAACTGAAGTAGTTGTAATTTGAAACTAAAAAGAATTAAGGACTGTATCGAAAGGAACGATATATTTATAGTGAGTGTTGAGTAGTCCTTAGATCCATGTGAACACGTACCTAAATGTAGCAGTCTGGATATGACTGCTGTATAGAAAAGACGTGCCAATAAACACTCTAAATTAATTAAAAGATTATAACAAATTATAATTTATATTATTTAAAACTTCCATAACCTCCCAAATTCAACGCTACCAAACAAAAGGAAAAACACGGCATTATTTCGTGGATGTTGATCCTAAATATGTCCATCAAAAAATAAATTAGTGAAAGATAAAAAAAAATGTACCGCTGTACAACTGGGCATCTGCACCACTAAACCAGTGTCTTACATGTCTTAATATTGTTCATAACAGTATCTATGTACATAATCACCGATTACAGTCATTATATAACGCGACGGATGTTTTCTCGGTTCTTTCATCAAGAGCCGTTAATGGCTCACTAGCCAATACGTTAATAAATAACCTGCATTTTTCACCAAGATAAAAAATTAAAAATTGAAAAATTATATTAATAGATGACGTTTACACTCACAGGTAGCTATAGATATCCAGTTTGTCATAAAGAATATTGCCTTCTAAAATCACACATTGGTGTAATCATAATGAAAGCTGTAGATTGACAAAAGGTTGATTTATTGCATATTTTCACTTTGAAGCAAAAAGGATACCTTTTTATTTTAGTAACCCAAATACACATTATTATATTAGTAAAATTTATCTATTATAATAATGGACCTTAGAAGACAAATCAACGTTTTTGAAAAGGAATTTTACTCAGAATTAAAACATTCAACAGACGGAGTGTAGTGACCCTGCAACTGTACAGTATATTCTGCATGCCGCATCGTCCGCGACAGATGGCAATCGTCAAGTTAAAATACCCGATATGTTCTTCATGGCAAGGTGCACGAAACCAATTCTTGAACATACCTACATATATATGTATATATATATATACAATCATACATACTTATGATGTCTACATACCCAAATGTAAATGCAGGTTAATTTACCTTAAACGTATATCAACATATGGAAGTATGTCGGATTATTTTATATACAATGTATAGTTTTCTCGTTTTATATATAATTTGGAAAATCCATGTGCTGTTGTTGCTCAGTATTATGTTATTGGGCATTTTGTATTCACAATGGGACAGAATAAAACGCTAACCGTCTTACCCCGTTGTAAATAAGAATAAGTGATAAACTTTTATGCATTTACAAACCATGTTACCTATGTTTAATACTCAAAAGATACAATCAACACTATAACCCAGATATGCCTACCGTCCTTCTAAAAGGACAGCATCTATTAGCAGGGCTTTTCGCCTTTTTAATATGACGGCAATATTTCTGGTAGATGGTTTTAAGGTAGTTACAACTGACATGGTTCATTACATACATATGACCATTTAGTTTGCTCTGTTATGTGTTGTGGTGTTTTTTATAACGTAAGAAAAATTTAGATGGACGGACTGATTGACCTTCACTTGAAGGGGTGAGTATTTTTATTTGGTAAATTGAAATAATGTCCTAATTAAAACTATCATATATGCAACAATGTTATTGTTAACTGATTGAAACATTATAATGATTAAGGTATTAAAGAAAAAATTGCTTTTTGTAAATAAAGTGATGTTCTTTTAGAAGGACAGTAGGCATATTCACGTTCTTTCCTTCCAAGAGGTTTAACTTTGAACGAACTTCTTCATACAATAGAACAAGGGAACGATGACAATCCCAATAAAGTGAAGTTAACTATAGTGCCTCCCACCAATGCCTGTTATGACGCCATCGATGAAGACTCCGGTGATAAGACTACTGTGAATGTTGGAAATTTGCCTGGGTCACAACTTAGCTGAAGCAGAACTATTTGGTATGCTTCACCACTGCTTTTTGCTAGTGTGATAAAAGTGATAGTGGAAATGAACTACCGCTTTGAATTAGCCAAAAGGTATTGTCCAAACAAATCGAAATGTAGAACGGTCAAAAGATCGTATACTTGGACTAACGTAGATTTACCAGCGAAAAGCGTATTTACTGTAGAAATGTCTACCGCTTCAAATAAAAATTCGCCTTATGAATTATTCTCGTATTTTTGGAATGACGACATTTTGAGTATGTTTGTAGTATTCCCAAATATGTATGCTACTAACAGAAATAGAATAAGAAACATAACGAAAAATGAAATGAATTCTTTTGCAATTATTTATCCTCTATTAGAAGAAGTGACTAGTAAGGGAGTACGTATTACAGGTACAGTACGAGATAATCGTACATCAAAATGCCCTCTCATAATCAGAAATGAAATAAAAAGAAATAAGAGGGGTTTTATTGATTATACTTCTAATCTAACATCTACCATTTCCCGTTGAAGTTGAAAAATTAAATTAGCTAACTTGGTTTTTTAATAAAATTATAAAATAACAGAAAGAATAAAATTGCTTGATTAAAATTTGGCACGCCAATTAATATTGGAAATAATCGGTGATTTATATTTACTTGTAGTAGGTTTCAATTCCATAAATGTCTGTCTACATGATTCGTCCATTCTTCACTAAGTGATTGTAGAACCAAAGTTTTTAGTTGATTATTATTCTCTGTTTGTTTGTATGTTTTGTTTTAAATATCTCAATATAGTGCAGATTTATGGATTGATTACCGAGTTGTTTCAACATTTCCACATATATTGGTGGTAACACTTCGTAGATATTTTTGGTCTATTAGTGATATATGCTTTTGATTTCGTTGACTTCCTGATTGTGATTTGAGATTTCTAAACTGTTGTCAAAAAAACAGGTACATTCTTCATTGACAATTTGTTCAATTGGGTAACCTTTGCATTTGAAAATTACGCTCAAATTTGCTACATATGCGATGATGATGTAAAATCTGTTCAATGTTCTTTTCTATTGCTTTGAAGGTGTAGACGACGTCATTATTAATTAAACGTTGTGGTAAGCACTATTTTGTATGCTAGCTATCTTGAGATTTCGCGTTTCACTGAATAATAATGTTTTCTATTCAAAACGCATTCGTAAAATCCGTTGGTTCGAAATACTATATCATCATTCGCACCCGGGTGTTATCGCCTTAGAGCAAGTTTCCTATTGTTTATATATTTAACCAGTCGTTCTTTCTGCTTTTATTTAAATCACCTAATGGTATTCTTCTAAATCATGGTATTTTTTATTTGTTTTATTTTAGTTTCCTTTTGATTAATACTTTATTATTTGAATTTATTTAAGCTTATTTTAGGAATTATTTATGTTTTCTCAGATACATGATTCTTTTTACTTATATTTCTGTTACGCAATTGAATCTTAAATATTGGCTTAATTTTAAAATAATTTTTGTCTGCTACTAAGTAAGACAAAGGCACAACACATGCTAAACTCGTCAGTCAACACCTGCATTCGAGATAGTTTTCCTACCTCTGCTTGACTGGATGTGGTTACCTGGCTTGCACTCGAGATAACATCCTCCACTGAAACTTTATTTACCAGACTGTGTAGGGTGTAGTTCCCCGTCCTGAGTTTGATCTAATTTCACCTGAGTCGTTTCGTTACCTGGCACATCCAAATTGGTCGATTGCCGTCTTTGCGACATTGGTATCCGGTATTAGCTCGATCACCTGCCTAGTTTTTACCGCCTTAGTACCCTTATGATTAAGATTAAGTCACCAATTGCAGTGCCTAACGTAACAGGTTTTTCCTGATCCCTTGAGTAATGCTGTCGTCCACATAGACCCTCAAAATCACTCACTATCGTGTTGGTGTTCTAATCGATGTTCCTGATTACCATGATCAAAGTGTGCTGTCCACCTTTAACCTGCCTTGTTTGTACAATTACTGTTGTCGGTTTCTTCCTGCATAGAGACGAGCTACCAACTAACGACATCGATAACCCGAGTCATTCAGAGCAAAAGTCAAGTCACTGGCACACAGTTTCGCTATTTGATTATTTGATATTTTCCGTCTTATTCGCATTCTTGCCCCTATTTGATCCCTCATAACTTGTACAGCTACCATCATTTTCACATAAACATTGGTTTTAATTATTATATTTTTCATTTATAATACATCATTTGGTAAATTTAATCCATTTCGTTATCACTAGTTTTAAAAATTGCTTATGGTATAATTTAGACCATTCTTGGTGTTGCCGAAACTCTTGTAAATATTTTTTACGTTAAGAAGATGCACGACAAGTACTCCAATTTGGTTTAATAAAGTTTTATCAAATGAGAAGCTTTAACAATAATTGACTGTTAGGAACATTTTAATACTTTGTCATTGTAACAGGTGTGTTCTTTTATTATTCACTTACAGTGAGTTGAAATAGCCCTGCCACGTCAACTATGATTCTCTTAAAAGCATATCGGGCATTTCTTACACGACGCTTCTATTTCGTAGCAAATAGAATAGTTCTTTTACTTTCCCTACACTCTTCATAAAGCCGAAATGTTCTCGCCGTGAATTATTAATATGACTTCTTCGGGAGTACCATTTGAAGTTTGTTTCTGGTTTCGTCCGAACTCTCCCACGTTCTCTTTAAAATTCTGTGATCTAAGATAAAAGAATTCCATTAGGATCAAAAACTTTTTGTTGTCTGCATAAGGTGGCTCATATCTGCCCACGGTGGTCTTAAGATTCTGGCTTCTTTCCGTCTCATCACTGGACCAATATCTTCGCGCCTGCTTTGGCTTTCGATTAATTCATTATCTTTCCAGGATCCTTCAGACAGAACAGTGGTTAAATTACAATAGACCGACATCAATCTGTTCTTCTTCTTCGTCGATAAGCAATTTTTGCAGTTTTCCACGCAAGGAATCCGAAGAAGCGTATTCGCGTTGCCGTGTTTTTTACGTGAACAATAGTTGATTTCGAACTCACAATCCTACAGTCGCTGTAATCTGTCCTTCTAACTGTCGCCTGTCTCCGAAGTGTATTGCTTAAGGAACATTTTTGACTCAGGTGACCTGACCTGTAACTTGACAGTTCCAGTCCTGTCCATCATGATTTCGCTTTCTTATATCTTCCATCTTTCCTTCTTTCTTTCTTTCTTTCTTTCTTTCTTTCTTTCGATCGTTCGTTCGTTCGTTCGTTCGTTCGTTCGTTCGTTCGTTCGTTCGTTCGTTCGTTCGTTCGTTCGTTCGTTCGTTCGTTCGTTCGTTCGTTCGTTCGTTCGTTCGTTCGTTCGTTCGTTCGTTCGTTCGTTCGTTCGTTCGTTCGTTCGTTCGTTCGTTCGTTCGTTCGTTCGTTCGTTCGTTCGTTCGTTCGTTCGTTCGTTCGTTCGTTCGTTCGTTCGTTCGTTCGTTCGTTCGTTCGTTCGTTCGTTCGTTCGTTCGTTCGTTCGTTCGTTCGTTCGTTCGTTCGTTCGTTCGTTCGTTCGTTCGTTCGTTCGTTCGTTCGTTCGTTCGTTCGTTCGTTCGTTCGTTCGTTCGTTCGTTCGTTCGTTCGTTCGTTCGTTCGTTCGTTCGTTCGTTCGTTCGTTCGTTCGTTCGTTCGTTCGTTCGTTCGTTCGTTCGTTCGTTCGTTCGTTCGTTCGTTCGTTCGTTCGTTCGTTCGTTCGTTCGTTCGTTCGTTCGTTCGTTCGTTCGTTCGTTCGTTCGTTCGTTCGTTCGTTCGTTCGTTCGTTCGTTCGTTCGTTCGTTCGTTCGTTCGTTCGTTCGTTCGTTCGTTCGTTCGTTCGTTCGTTCGTTCGTTCGTTCGTTCGTTCGTTCGTTCGTTCGTTCGTTCGTTCGTTCGTTCGTTCGTTCGTTCGTTCGTTCGTTCGTTCGTTCGTTCGTTCGTTCGTTCGTTCGTTCGTTCGTTCGTTCGTTCGTTCGTTCGTTCGTTCGTTCGTTCGTTCGTTCGTTCGTTCGTTCGTTCGTTCGTTCGTTCGTTCGTTCGTTCGTTCGTTCGTTCGTTCGTTCGTTCGTTCGTTCGTTCGTTCGTTCGTTCGTTCGTTCGTTCGTTCGTTCGTTCGTTCGTTCGTTCGTTCGTTCGTTCGTTCGTTTCTTGGGGTTATTTGCTATCAGTAGGAACTTCCAAAAAATTCTATGAAAATATTCAATGACGTCTGTTTCTTTCTTCTTTGTTCGGAAGCATTGATTGATATACAATGTGCTAGGGCTATCCGCGATGGATAGAAACTTCCAAAAAACTGACCGATGAAACGTTCTGGAGTATTCTATGGAATTCTCCAAAGTTTCTTCCTTCTTCTTCAATCCCACTTCTGTTACCAAATGTCGCGTAAGAAAACACCTATGGTGCGCTGATGAAGTTTCGATAAAGTTTTAACTAAGAAGTTAATAAACATTTCTGTTAAATTATTGATTAAGCAAATTATTATAATTTTTTTTAAACCGATATAGAAGATATTGGACTGTGCATTTATGTACGTTAGTACAGAATAGGAGTTTATGAATTTATGAAATCCATTGCAACTCACACGAATCGTCAAGATGACCTCAGCCGTGAGCAAAATAAATATAAGTTAAAGTATTTGTTGATCAACTATAGAGTATAAAAGCTATAGTCATGCTTAATGGAGAAGACTAATTAAATTTCCGAATTTTATAAAATTTAACAAAAAGGAGAAAGTACGCAGTGCCGGAATGTAAAGAAAATGGATACCATTTCTTCCAAACAATAAACAATACAAGAAATTACGGGCTAAAGTAATAAGACAACCAAAATTAGCCAAATCGCGACCATATTTAAGGTTATTTTGACACCACTTTACAGAAAATAAATATTTCTGAAGGGAAACTTCTTTGGGCTCGATGGTAAATCTCAAGGCCATGAAACGACACGTTTTGAAACGTTTTGTCTTACAACGCGATAGGCTATGAGAATAGAAAGGCGCACATGCGCATATCGGTATTGCAGTCAGCTGTTAGTAATCGACATCTCATATAATATACTGCATATTCACTACACTATAGTACTAAATTAATGTTTTGGTTATATCTGTGCAGTTATATTACAGTAAGTGTATAACACGAAAAATAAACATAAGCGAAAAAATTTGACAATTTTTTTATTATTGAATTACAAACAAATGTATTAAAGTAATACTCCTTAGGTGGATTAAATATAAAATATGTTGAAAATTCCCGTACTCTCTCTTTCACCAATCATTACTTATTCGTTTCACTTCTTTCACGTGTACTGAGTTGCACCTGTCATTTTTTTTTTTTAATTTATATTAAATCAAGTTTATGGAGTACTACTAATCATAACTTCATCTTGTTCTGATTCTGGGGAATGTAATTTATCAAGGAAGTTGAAATTACTCCCACATGCTTCTAATCTACAAAAAAATGTCTGTAAAAATATATGACGATTTTTCTTAGCAAACAATAGAAGAAGTATATAAACATTTACAGTATTATTCCTGTGACTTTAACAGAAAATCATTCAAAATTTTCAGAAAATATTACACATGTTGAGGTGGTTTTACTAACCTTTCAATACTGACTTAAGCTAGTCTAATTTCCATATACAATACATTGCACAGGAAGAAAAGTACGAATTAGATTCTTTAATAATAAATAGCTTATTAATACAATCTTCCCCATTGGCTATTTCCGAAACGCTAATATTTTCACTATACTTATGAATGATAGAGTGTATTTCATTTATTATGTACCTATTTATAAAACGTAACTTCCCTGTTATAAAAGCATTCTTAAAATTGGAAATGATAGATGTTTTTTTGAATGATAAATTTCGTAAACATAATAATTAGGAAAAAGAGAAAATCTTATGAAAAAGAAAGATTAAAATTAGTTTTATTGAAAAGTTCATTTTGTGCAAACGAATTTTAATTATTTATAGAGAAAGCGTATCGCAGGAATACCACTGTTTACTTACAAATTATTTCAGTTCCTCTGGAAAACAATAATGCCTCGCATTGCAAACTTCAGTACAGAACGTATGCGGTTAACTAACCTGAAGATGACGCTCATTGTACTACTAAGAAACACTTTAATTATACCTGCATGCGTGACACAATTCAAAGCCGTAATACAGTACACCACCTTTTAAAAAAGTGTATTCTAAGAAAAATTTAGTTGTCACTAGCCAATATACTATTAGTTCTACACTTTATTAATATGGGCAGTAAAAGTGCCTGTTTCATTAATTTGGCAGACGACTGCCTAACTTGTAAAATAAACTATAATTTTAAAATAACTAGCTAAAGTCGCATAACCTTCCTTGAGACAAAATTATTAACCTACTCCCCTCTCTATCAACGGAAGGAGAGTAAAGAATAAAATAGAAAAATTTGAAGATGTGCACTCAAGAGGAAGGCTAAATTAACAAACTTTGCGCAAACGCAAATCCTTATTATTGACGGTTTTCTCTTTTCAACAATTGCAGCAAATCACATTCTTTCAATCTGTTAATTTAGTATGATAACAAATAATTCTATTTTTCTCAAATTTCTCTTTGAACCTTTAGTTTACTTTCGAAAAATGCAATAAAAAGTAATCTCATTTAAAAAATGTTTCTGTTCTCTTTTGCCCGAAGCGTTACCATGCAGCAGATGTTAAAACAGGTATATAGGTAAAATATGTATATCCGAGCATTTAAAAATGTAAGAAGTAAGTTATTTTCGTAAAACGAATTCTTCTGTTAAGGCTAAAACATTAAGAAGCAGTCTTCCGCTGTAACAATTTATGGGTCTACCCTTGTCCGAATATTTTCTAGACTTTCTTTATATGAACGGCGTGATAACGCCTAGAACAAATGACCATTTAATAACCACATGCACGGTTCCTAATGATAAAAACTCTTTTTTATATAGGCAGTCTTTCGTAAGACATCAATAGTGAAAAATATAAAGGCAGCTCAGTAATATTATTCACCTGTTTTTGTTATTCAATATACTTTAATGGTGAGTTATTTCACTGGGTGACCAATTTTACTTGGTTAATCAATTGTAATTTATTTACGTTAATTGTTATGAGTTTCTATGATTATATTTCAATATGATACATTTTGTTTTGAGCACTATGCGAGTTGACCCTTACTGCTTTGTTTTCGGGTATGATGCGAATTGACTGTTTATACTCTGCTTGTTGTTTATAGAGTGGGTACTATGCGAGTTGACCCTTATTACTTTAGTGAAAGCACGCTATTACACTGTTTCCCAAGGTAAATACTATAGAGCTCTAGACTTAGCTTAATTTATTTTCCGAAGAGGTATTTCGCGTGTTGACCCTTAAAGCCTGCGATCGGAAAAGGATTGTAATATAAATCTTGAACTATTATTTATTTATTTATTTCGTTTTATTAATTTATTGGTGGTTTAATTAATATACTTTTTTGTTTACTTTACAGATTTGTCATCTCGGACTTATCAAGTCATACATACATACGTAATTTAGCACTTTCATTTTTATTGTTTAGGATTATTGTTTCATGTTCATAACACAAGTTTACAGGAAAGTATTAAAGTTTAAGTCATCGTAATTAGTTCACTTAGTTATAATTTTGTTATATTTATTTCAGGTTTAGTATCAGGTTATAAAATAAATCATATAAATTAACGTTATCATTTGAATATTCTTCGTAATTAATCTAAATAGCCCTAGAAAAATTATAACATTTTTTAAATAACTGCAATGTGCGATACTTTAGGGATACTGTAAAGCAAACAGTAATTGCATAAAGCTTATTTTGTAAAGAATACGTTAATCTTTAAACTGTGATTTAACTTCAGAAATGTGAAAATTATCTTCCTTGTTACTTTTTATTACAGCTTGAAGCATTATTTCTGTACATAGGTAAAGGACAAAAGCAGCACCGTTACCAACAATCAGCAGACGCCATGTGTTGTCTAGTAAGAAAACATTTTTTTAAGAGTTATACCAACCGGTCCAGCAATGAACGATAAATAATTTATTAATCATAACGTTTTCCAACTGCTACTCGTTCTTTCTGCATTTGTCTTACTATTACGCTTTCTATTTTTATATCTCTCAAGCTTTGGTTATAAAATCCGTTACTGTTTATTACGTTATGTTATGTATTTACTAAACAACAGAATTAAAAGAAAATAGGATACACTTTCTTCTCCTTCGAGCAAGTTAATGAATAGGTAAGGGGATTTAAAATATTCAAAATACAAATACAAAATGGAAAATAAAGACAGGGCAAGGTCAACACTGACCAAGTAGTAACCTAAGAACCTAAGAATATCAGTCAAAGACGAAATTTGTAAAAATAATAAACAAGTAAAAAGAAGCACCACATTGGCAGTGAAAAGACCTCGAGACACTGACCAGCTAGCCAGGCATTCATACTTCTAACAATTAGCCACTACTTACTGTTATCAGAGAAGAAAATCGCATTATTATATTTCGATATTAGAAATATTTTGAAAAACAAGGGATGTTTATAAAAACCAAATTCCCGAACATGTACTTATAATAACAATAAATAAGTTCCTTACAACTAGATTTCGAATCTTTAACTTCCCAGTATAGAGGGAACGTTATTGTAATGGGCTCGATTTTAAAAATCGCAGGTTTCAAAATATTTTGTGTGTGTGTGTGTTGTATCTCGTGAACAAAAAATTTAATTGAGTTCGTTGAGGTGCCGATCGAAGAGCACTAACGGCAATATGAATTGATAAGAATTACATAACATTCGATCGAGTCGAACATTTTGGAAATTTTTGAATAATATTTATCTAATCTATTTGGTTCTAATATAACTCGATACTTTGAAATAAATGAGATATTTTTACTAGCACTAGTACCTACTGTAGTTGGTTATTTGAATCAGTTGCCTAGTGTACTGGGAAATTATTCGTGTGATGCGACACAGTCCTGACCCACCCCACACCTTCTTATAATATCTACATTTGTATTGACACATTAATTATATAGTTAAACGTTGATAAACAAATATCGACAAACGTTTGAATATGAATTGATATTACCAGTAATTTTATTAACATCATGAAATACCACCATTTCACGAAATAGTCGAAAATTATATGATGTATCCAACTATACTATCTGGCTACCACATTTAAATTCTTCCATATTATATACCTAAAAAAAACTAACCTAATTTAGCCTATCAATTCCATCAGATAGCGTTAGCTACACCCACTCTCATATTCTATTTATGACCTACGACGACCGGATATTGACATTAGAACACCCTTCACACGGATAGACGATTCCGTTTAAACTTTTTCCGATTTCCTTGTTTTATTAGAAGTTTTAATCGTCACCCGCTGTTCCATCCGGACAAATTTCCATTACAAACTTACATATGCTAAAACTGTAGACAGGTACCTACGACGTTATTACATATTGATTAATAGGAAATAAACAATTCTTTAATTCACTGAACATTCACTGAATTCGCAACAAAATAACAAAGTCGAACTCTTGCCAATTTAAATTAAATAAAAGTTACTTTACACTATGTCGCAAAAAATTGAGTTATACTTATTTGTTTATTAACATAATTAATTATGCTAACGTTTCGTAGTAACATTGTTATTTTGGGAAAATAAGGGAGTAAAACTATAAAGAATTTCTCTATTTTTAATCTTTCGTGTTGGGTTTTCAAAATGTATTAAATATGCATGAAATAGATCAAAACGCTAATTAACTGCAAAAATTTATGATTGTGCATGTTACCTGTAAAAAGTTCTGTAAAAGTGATTAATTTTAGTTGTCGAAATATCTATACTGACTTAATTTGAATAACAGATTAACAGAAATTAATCTTCACATCCGAAGTAGTTATTCTAAAAATACGAATTTGTCACCTTCAACTTTCACCAGAGTATATCCGTAAGTATGATTAAAAGGAGTTATTAATAATTCTTCCTTTCTTTATTTTAGGAATATCCTTAATGTAAATTGTGTATCACGATAGGACGCAAGTCAACGCTTTAATTTTTAAACCTGCATCATTAGAGAATACCAATACGCGGCAGGTAAGCATTTAAGGGTATCGTGGCTGCATCGATATACCAGGCAAATTAGTTTCAAAAAAAATTTTAATTGCTTGACGGAAAGTTTTTTATAGAATCTTTAGGGAGAAGTAAGTAGATTAAAAGAACCGTTGAGTGCGTCAAAATTTGGAAAGTGAAATTTTTGTTTATTAAACAATTTATATGGTGTGAGAATTTCATGTCGAAAAACGGAGGCAATTTTCAAAAGAAAGTTGCGAACAAAAGGTATTAGAAATACCTAAAACCAATCTACCTTGCTTTAATAAAAATAAACAGTTTATAAGAATGACGTACCCGTCGCAGTTATTAGATCGCAAGACTCTACAAAGACCTACTTGCTATAAAACAGAAATATTTTCGTAAATCGACTAACGTTTAAAAGCATGTATAAATAAATAAAATGCAGATATATATTTCATAATTTAATTCTATTATATACTTTCGTAAGTATTTATTAAATATATTCTTCTATAACTACATTTGTAAAATTATTACAGTTCTCCTGAAGAAATCGTAAAATTATGGCGAAAATTTCAGAATGTAAATAAATGAGTAATAAAAGATTTGTCTAGCGAAATTTCGTCTGTTTTACCGCATACTTCAATTTTTGAATTTCAATACAGTTAGGTAGTTACTGACTACAACTTTTTTATATACATAGAAGTGCAAAAGTTATACAGGGTTTTTTTGTTATTAAGAGACATCTTGGTAATTCTGTAGTGCTGTCTAAGAGATGACTCAAAAGTATGTTTCACTATTTTTTTTTGGTATAAACAAATGTTCAAAATTTTTTATATAAGTATATTTTGATAAGCATACATGTAATTTACTTTTCTACATAACTATTCTAAACTTCGATACATTTTTAGTGTCTATAGATAATAGTTTTTAAAGACCCATGTCTACAATTCTCCCACCAAACTGTTTGGCCATCTTTCCACTTCTTCCTTCAGTTCATCCTCATTCGCAAAGATGCGGAACCAGGTGAAGATCGCTTTATACAAATTTTCCCTCCCCACAACGCCTCACAATAGTGTGTACAAGTTGTCGTGGTGTTATTGAGCAGGCAGTTGATCAACAGAGCCACATTTTAATTTTTTTACAGGGTTTGAACTTTACACAGACAAATATTCCTTCCAAATTTCAAACGTTTCCCACCAACCAAAAGGGGTTTAACTTACTATTGAGACACCCTTATATATTTCTCTGAAATTTTTATAGAATAACAACAATAGCAACTTCTAAACTCTATCTAAATTCCTTAAAAATGACTACGTAATGTGATATTCATATATATATCACATAATTATTACGAAAATGTACAGCTGTGAACATATTAATTACTATTGTTGTAGAAAGGGAAAGTTTTTCACATTGTTTTACTACGTTCTATTGCCATAAAGTACTTTTACTTTTACGTGAATGAATGCGCTTGTAAATTAAAATTTCAACCATTTATACATAACAAAAGATGCTTAAAACATTAATTACTTATCCAATAAAATGTTCACTTTGTTGACTTGTTGTATTGGCTTAATTTTGAACAACTAATTTTCTTCTATTTTCTACGTGTTTAATGTCTACAGCAAACTAAATTGTGTCCAGGAAACAAATCACGAATGTAGTACACACACATTCCTTTTATGAATAAGTGGCAAAAGTCATCTTCAGGGTGTGTTCCTACAAAATGTTTATAACTATTTGTAGATATTTCTGGAGTGCTTATTACTTATTTTGTTAGTAAGCAATGAACAAATAATAATTAATACGTTATGAAACGCATTACGATTTTTTAGTCCCAACGCGATACGAAAAGAAAAATTATTATAAATAATATGAAGCATACTATAAAGATTAATGAAAAGCGCATCTAAATTTGAAATTTGTTCATAAATTTTCATAGTTACTCTTTGTTGTTTTCCTATTAAAAATTATGAATTTGTATAAATCACCATGACAATGATTGAGTATCTGGAATCTAAAACTGCACTCATAGGGGTGAAGATTATAGTTATATAAGTTACAAATTCTTATTTTTCTATTTTATGTTATTTTAACAGTTATTTGAAATTTATTTCGTACTGATCGCAGAATAAGTAAGAATAGAATAAAGTTATAATAAATCACTCAGTTTTCATCATTTCTTATAAATTGTTGATATAATTTTTCAGAAAAATTTATAATTTAATTTTGGTTAATTCTCCAACAAAATATGAAATTTGGAAAAAATGATTAATAATCGTAGTACGTTTTCATATTTGTAAACATAATATTTTTAGACAATTCCATAAAAAATCCTGAAAATCACTATTTTGCTTTCATTTTCTGTAAATATTATGAATTTTCGTTTCATAGATTTTCTTAGAATGTTTCATAGTTTTTCTTAATTTTTTTTCCGTTAGGGTACCTATCTGTTTATCTTTATTAATATGCTTATACTTATAGTTACTTCACAAAAGAGTCAGTAGGAAGGTACATAGGACAAACTAATATGTAACATGTAAATATCAAAAAACAAATGCAACATTAAAACGGATATGTTAATTGGGATCCTTCCACTTTAACAGAAATGTCTTTTCAGGCAAGAATGCTTTTAATTTAACAAAAAATTAGGTAGATACATTTGCAAAATATTATCAAGAACGTCTCTCTATCCCTTACATACTATTGACAGGTAAATAATACCTGTATGTAAAAACCAAGAAGACGGTACATTACTTATTAACAAAAAAGTTAAATACTGCCACTATTTTAAGAAGTGTCAATTTTAACGGAGATAAATTATTTTACCCTGTTTGATGTCATTGATGCGCAGATAATAAAACCTGACGTTTTTCAATTTTAAATTCAATCAAACTGTTTCTATTAAATTATCTACATTTCTAGTAATTCAGGTACTTACAGTGAATCGGATACATTTTTTTTAAGGAGACTCAACTCGACGGCATTCTTTTCTGTGTGTTACGCGATTTCTGCGCTAATTGAAAACCGATTTAATAATTCTTTTTTTATTGGTTATATTTCAAAGGTGATCCCACTTAAATGTACACAATCAGAAGAGTATGTATTGTTAAGAAAAAACGAAGGAACACAGTACACACACTTAAATTTCTAGAAAATATTTCACTTCTGTAGATGAAAAATTGGAGGATGATAGAAAAATACATGATTGAAAAAATTAATGCAACCTCGTTTTTCTGATTAGACCTTTTTAACATTTTAGTTTAAAATTGTTTACTGAACTTAATTTTTATACAACAGTAATCAATATATCTAAATTGTAATGGTTATTATAAAAGACAAACACAATTTACTTAAAAGAAACGGATATATTAATAAATGTTTCAGCGTATGTACCTACTTTTATAAGTAGTTGTAAATTCTTAATGTTATGGTCATATCAGTGTATGTTCATAAAGTCATTAACCATTATTCCTTCCGTTCCGCGGAGTCCTTCCGCTTTTTAAGACGATGCCATGTGTGCAAAAACCGTTAAAAATTCATATCTATGCAGCACTACACACTTTTTTAACTTGTAATTATGTAACTGTATATGGTAGAACGAGTATTACCAGTTCGAGTTCAGCAGAACTCATAATGATAAAGAATGACTTACACTTAAAAATAACAATAAAAATATAAAAAAACTTGCAAACTAAGTCGAATTAACTTAAAGTAGGTTGGAAGTACCTACTACATAGCTTGCTGTACGGTTACTATTACTCACCTACATAGATATTGTTCAAACTTGCTCAGCCTATACACGAATATAATTAAAATAAAACAAAGTAAAGTTATTATTTCATAAAATATAAAGTCCTTAAAACAAAAAATATCTTTCAGAAACCTTCAATATTCGATTACACTACTTGAGGAAGGGGCAAATAACGCCTTGCCGCCTTTGATATAACGCCTACAAAATTGAATGAGAAATATATTTTACTAATGAGAAACTGTTCACTTTTACATATGTAGCAACGGTATAACACATATTATTTCTTTACCTTCGTCACTAACATTAAGATAAACTATTTTTTTTTATCAACATCTATGATATTACAGGTAGTAATATTTTCATTGCTTGCAGAAACTATAGGTACATTTTTAAATATTTAGTATAGCATGGATACGTATAAAGGGATTTTCTTTTTCGTAGTAGTTTTCTATAAATTTCAATACAATTTATGTCTCCATTTGGAGGAATATATATACATATATCACTTATTTGTAAAATTTATTTGCTCTTAAGTAAGATTCTGTTATTGAGCTCTTTTGTAGTCAATAATACTTTAAATTGCAATCGTTTTACTGTTGTTCGACTTGATGCGTCCGGTTTCAGTTGTCTTATAATAACAATATCAGGAAGTGCACTTGTTGTTTCGTTGCAAATGTAAAAGATTTTATTGATACGACAACATAATTGTTCAAGCGGATTGTTACCACTTTTTATTTTACCGACAGTATTTTCAAACGGATTTGCCTCATCGAGCCCCCATAAGGTAAATTTATTCGTAAGTTTATACATGTGTTAGGTTTGCTCCTTAAGATCCATATGAAAAACCCATAAAGTAATCCTCATTTTAATATCACCACTTCTTTGTGGTGGGATTTTCATGAGGAATCTACGGGGAAATAGCTATATCGACATGTCCCTCATTAGACACATAAGGCTCGCACGCTACATGGGGCATGTTCCTTATAAATTTTAATCGGGATGTAAATTTTGCTAGCATTGTTTCTTAATAGCTAAATTTTCGATATTGAGCCACCGTGGTATAGGTATACATTAAAATGGACCAGAAAAAAACCACTAGTGTTTCACGGCTACTTTTTCTTTAATGGGACACCGAAAATATTATTTAGGATGACAAAAAAAAGTCCATATCCAAATTTGAGCCCTTAAATTTTAATGTTAAGGGGTCTATCATCCCTAATTTATTTATATATTTTTACTCCAAATGCATCTTTCACTCAAATCTTCTAAACAATATATCTGAAAAATATGAACAAGACACGTTTTTAAAGGAAATTAAATTCGTTACAAAAAAGGTCTGATTGCAAATTTTCATCCGACAAACCGTTTCACGTAATCCTACGTTGAACATTAGTAAGTTTTTATGATTTTTAAGGAAATTAGACGCCCTACAAAAAGGATTCAATTACATTTTTCGTTAAAGTTATTCGAAGTTCAAGTTCAAGTAAAATTTAATTTATCGTTTTAGCTATTTTTTCTTGATTGATAAATTTGAGGTTTTATATTAAAAATACCATTTTTCTCAAATAAATTACCAAATTTATTTAAAATTGATAATTTATTTCGGTTTAAGAGCTTTTAATTGATTGAAATACAGTTTTATTCAATTTAACTAATTCCAAGAATAAAAATACAATGTTTTTTAAATGACCATTATATATTTATGATAAATATTTTTAAGTATGAACTTGCCTTTCTAATCTTCCCTCTCCTGCCCTTCGTTTTGTTTATATTTTTGAATTTGAGTTAGTACTATCACAATTAAAAGTAATTCATCCTTTGCTGTTCGCAAGCTGTTATTATAGATGTCAGCCAAACCAAAATGACCTTGAAATAGTGAATTTAACGAAAAATATAATAAGGCCCTTTTTTGTAGAGCATCTAATTTCCCTTAAAATCATATACCATTCGTTTTCAGAAAGAAATTGATTTATGAGTTCCAGAATTTAAAAGTTGGAAAATGAATTCGTAAGAACAGATCAATTTTCAACGCAAGATTACACGGAATTCAATTTCTTTCAAATACATTTGTATATTGTATATATTTATCAAACATATTTTTTAGAAAATTTGAGTGAAAGATGCGTTTGGAGTAAAAAAATACATAAATTCGCGATGATAGACTTCTTAATATTAAAATTACAGGCTCAGATTTGAATGATAACTTTCTTTTGTCATCCTAAATAATATTTTCGGTTTCCCTTTGAAAACAATAGTCGTGTTTTTGCCCAGTCTGGTATACATTCCCTTGTTTGATGGAATTCATGTTTTTTTTTCAGATTAATTGGTTAATTTATAAATGCCTTTGTCATTACTAATAAGTACAAGTATATTTTCCATGTTTATTGTTTCTCTTATTCGACCTTTTCTACAGGTACTACTAATTTCTCAAAATGTCAAAATTATCAACAGATACTTTGAATGATTATTCTATTACTTTTGCACCTTCAGGTGCTAGTCCTGTGAGATCGAGGAAGTGAACTGAATCCGTACTTATCGTCGTGAAAGCCGCAAATTGTTAATACTTCAATTAGTTTTTAATAGAACAAATTGACATGTTTTTCCTGTGAAAACATTAATTTTCTACCCATCTAAATTCCATATCTAAGTCGCATACAGCATATAGACATAATAACAGTAACAATTTATTATTTTTTGTTTTGGTCGTATATTTTGTTTTCATTACGACTGCTCTCTACTACCCCCAAGGAGCTCTTCAATGAGAAGTGTTTTATAATATCGTAACAATTAGTTTATGTGTTTACAACAAACGCTAGGTATATGTTGTATTTAATTACTCTAAGGATAAATCAGAAACCACGAGAAAATATAACACACAATTTTTAAATTATGAATGGTTTCATTTAGATTGTGGGATCACAACAATAAAAATTCAAATTTATCACAGATCAAACAAGAAATAAGAATTTAAACGATGTGTAGCTACAGATTCATGAAATTCTAAAAGATATTTAAAAAATTGCTAACATACCTTACAATGCCTTTCAAGAAAATCTCCCACCTTTTCACATGTCACTCATTGTTCATTTATACACTTCAAAATTTTATTATGAATGGTGTTTTAAAAACAAAAAAAACTTTATATCTTTCAACAAGCTGTATTCGCGACGAACTCGGCACTTGCGATTATATTGTGCCAAACAGCCGCTTTTCAGTTAGGCACCGTTTCAGTCTTACAGAAATTTTACGCGAGTGAACGCCAGCGATCGTAATAGCTATTCCACCTCTTCTTCAATCTACCTTCACTCCTTAAACGTCATTACCGTTTATTATTCTTTCACTGCCATTGCCAGGGCAATACGAGCCTTAGAATAATGATTATTCTTATTACAAAATTTTTTTTTCATCTTTTTCATGATAGTGATTGTATGTCGCTTTAAAACCATATTAGTTTAAGAATTTCAAACTTTTCTGAGTACCTACTACAGTTTACTACCACTAAAATTTAATTTTTTTTTCTTTTGCATTAGATCAGGGTTGTCCAACTGGCGGCCCGCGGGCCGCATACGGTCCGCAAAATTATTTTTACGGCCCGCGAGTACATTTTACTATGAATAAATTTATGTTACTAAATTAATATTATTGATATTGTTGCTAAACAATTACGGTCACAATGTTCTCATTAATAAATTACGAATATTTTAGAGTTTTATCTTTAGAATAACTAAATTAAACTAAAATAAACTATTTTTAATTAACATGAACTGACTACATTTATAAATTTTCTTGGCCCCCGAAATGTTTGGTGAAGAAAATATGGCCCGCGGGCTATGATAAGTTGGACAGCGCTGC
>NW_020438986.1:9954-32818 GCF_000699045.2 Agrilus planipennis | reverse complement strand
AAAAAAAAAGTACTCAGCATAAAAATAAAGTATTTTATTTTTTGTTTTTAAAAACATATTTTTTGTTACACCTAGCAGCCAGTAACAAATTGCTGTCGCTCTTAAATACATTAATAGCCTCTAAACATGGCAAACAAAGATTTAAGTAAACTAAAAGTTCATTTCTAATTAGTTTTAATGAAGGTTTATTCCTGTCGTCCCGCCACTTTGCGTTCATAATAGAGAATACTCTTTCTGTAAATGCTGAAATGGCCGGAACGAACAGCAAAAGTGAGACTACTTTGAACAGATTTGGGAAATCAGGTTGTTCGGTAAATATCGCTTGCCATTTTTCTGTGCAATATTATTGATGTAAAAGTACTCTGAATTTCGAATAATCGCTTACAAAATTACCATGTTTACTTAAGACTTTAAATAAAGTATTTTTGCGTACTTTATGTGTCTTGTAAAGTATAACGTACGAAACTGTTAAAATAAAAAAAGTTATAATCATTTACATTTTATTAAAATACGAGTACCTATTACAAATATTTGTATATTATGTGAAACAAATTTAGTTTGTTAAAAATTAAAATTTCTTCCTTCTAGATTTGACACTACCGAACTCCGAAATCACGTCTTCAAAATTTATATTTTGTGTTGCTTCATGTTCTATCGTTAAAATACCAAGATTGTTTAATCTGGTTTCAGTTATTTTAGACCGCAAGTAATTTTTAATTAATTTTAATTTGCTGAAACTTCTCTCACATGAAGCAACTGATGCACATATTGTTATAAATAACTTTAGTGCGACCGTTAGATTCGGAAGAGATTCTGTGATTCCACAATAAATTTCAAAAAGTCCAGTGTCACCCAATTAGAGACAGTAACATTAGCCGCTTTTAAATGTCTTCTCAATCTTGGTATTTATAAAAGGAAGTCCTGTTTCTGATACTTCATCGTAAAGGTTAGTAAATTTTGATATAGCAAATTTTAACTGTTCAGTGTTTGCCGAAAGCAAGGTCTTTGACTGCACAACCTCAAACAATGAAGCTACGTCTTTAATGGACTTTACTCTTGTTTCGAGTTCAGTACTGAATCTGTCAAGATATTCTAACATGTCCTTTTGAAGTTCCGCTCTAAGTGTAAGTCCAGCATCGGTGGACGATGCTAACTCACCGGGCATGCGTTTCTTGCGACGAATTCGTCGTTCTATCGAAATGTTGTATTTTTCCGATTTTTGTACAGCAAAATCTATTGCCTCTTCTGCTAGATGCAACCGTTTCTTTCCAATGAATAGACGAAGTGCTTCTAGTTTTATGATTATTCCATCAACACATAAACCTTTACTTTGTAATGCAATCTGAGCATTGTTCACTTCCCTTAGCACATCATTCCAAAAGAAAAGAAAACAAAGAAATGAGAAATTGCACACAGCAGGCATAAGATTTTGTGCATTTTTAGTTTCTAAATTTTCGTCTTGGTCACATAGTTCCTCAATTGCAGATATTATCCCATCAAAATTTTCAGCCAATACTTTTACTGCACCATAATGAGCACTCCAGCGCGTTGTCGAAAGTCTTTTAACAGATGCTTTGCTGTGATTGAGGAGCACTTCCCAACGGCTTGTGGAGTTGAAAAAACGTTAAATATTGTTTCCACTGCTCCGAAAAATGTAACACAAGTCGCATTTTGCGCGAACGAATGTTGGCCGCATAAATTAATTGAATGATCTATACAACCAATAAAAATTGCTTTATTGTTTTTTTCTTTTATAATAGCTTGCACTCCTCCGTGTATACCACTCATAACTGCAGCATTATCATAACCTTGACAACGACACATCATAATATCTAAGCCATCGTTTTCAAGCTTCTTTAGTATTTCAGCACTTAAATCAGCTGCTTTTTTTCCATGTAAAGGAAAGAATCCTAAGAATACTTCTTTGACTTCTACTTTTCTATTATTAATTTTTACAAAACGAATCACTTCAGACATTTGATCGACATGTGAAACGTCAGGTGTGCTATCAAACATGATTCCGAAATATTTGACTGATTTAATTTCGTTGACAAGCTGACATTTTACATGATTAGCTAAAACATTTATGAAATCATTTTGTATTTCTGGCGATAAATATGTTACTTTAGGTGATTTTTCCTGCTCCAAATATAGTATATGTTCTTTGAGTACTGCATCATACTTTGACAGCAGTTTAATTAGTTCTAAGAAATTACCTTTATTAGACGACCCTTGGGTTTCATCATGTCCACGAAATGTTAGGTTTTGTTTAGCCAAAAACAATGTTATATCTAATGTGGTATCGGGAGCGTGTAGAATTAATTAATAAAGTCAAGTTAGGTACTAATAGAAAATAAGATATTACTTAAAATGTTATGAATAAAGACAGCGAATGCTCGAACAACGATTTATAGTTTTATGGTACTCTACCCATGGGGGTAGCAGGTAGCGCGTTTGGAAGTTGGTGATTGATGTTAAGGGAGTCGTTGTTCAGATTGAAAAGAAGAAGGTTGTTCGAGGATCGCGTATGTTTTCTTGTAAATATCAGCTCTGTATATACTTGTAAATAAATAAGAAAAAAGGACACTACGATTTTGAGTAACGTTTATGCTATCAAATTAAATCCCTACATATTTTGGGGGCTCAACCGGGATATCGATAGTGTAACGTGAAGCCGCTAATCGGTAGTGTTTAAAAGAAGAAAGGCATATTGGTTGTGTGTCGCGAGTGGTTCATCAGAGTTTGAACAATTAGAAATTGTTGCAAACTATTTAAGAAGTTTGGAATCATGAGTGATAACCAGGGCGATATCGTGAAGATGAAGATGGCAGATTTACGGAAAAAGTTGGAAGAATTGGAGCTGTCTACGCAAGGAAGCAAAAAGGAATTACAGGAGCGACTCCGAACTGCACTGATGATGAACAATGAGGCTATTACGAATGATTATGTCGAACCAGGTGAAGACGAAGAAGATAGCGAAAGTGAATACGAAGAAGATGACGAAGACGTTCCCAAAGCGACTAAGACGGGTTGCCGACGGAAGCAAACACGTGAACAAGTATCCCTGACTTTTCGAGATGTGGAAGAATCATTAGAAAAGTTCAGTGGTGATGAAAAACTAAGCGTCACTCGGTGGTTGGATGATTTCGAGGAGATGGCAGAATTGTGTCAGTGGGTTGATGTTCAGAAGGTGGCTTATGCAAAACGTCTTCTCACTGGTTCAGCCAAGCTCTTCGTCCGATACGAAAAATGCGGTAAGACTTGGAAAAGTTTAAAATCCGCGCTAAAAAGCGAGTTTGAGGAAGTGGTGGATAGCTACAAGGTTCACCGCGAGTTATCCAGGCGAAATAAAAGGAACGACGAAACGTATCAAGAGTATACGTATAAGATGCTCGAGATAGCCAGCCAAGCGGATCTGGAACCTCGAACCGTAATAAAGTACATAATAGAGGGAATACCAGAAGACCCAGTTGAGAAATCTATTTTATATGGAGCGAAAACTATCCGACAACTGAAGGAAAGGTTTTCTCAATTTGAAGATATGAAGAGCGAGATGAAGTCCCACAGGAAGATCCAGGACAAGAAAGAAGACACCATAAAACGCGTTTCCACAGGGGAGAAAAGCAGGCTAGGACTTCAAAGCGTATCGAATGTGAAACGGTGTCATATGTGTGGTGACAAAGGTCATTTTAAATCGGAGTGCCCAAATAAACAAAAAGGATTAAAGTGCTTTAAGTGTAATGAGTACGGGCACATTGCGATTAAGTGCGGTAGTTCGGTACCAAAACCCACAAACACCCAGAAGACCAACAGCGTTTCAAGGAATCACACCACGAAGCATACAAAGGAAATCACCATAACGGACGTCAAACTCACTGCGCTCATCGACACAGGTAGCGATATTACATTAATTAGGACAGACGAATATGTTAGAATAGGTTCACCTCGTTTAATTAAGTCTAGTGTTAAGTTTGATGGTATTGGGTCAAGCGGTAACGAAACGTTAGGAGAGTTCAATGCTGACATAGTAATTGATAATGCAAGATTTAATAATGTAAGATTTCACGTAGTTCCAAGTACGATTCTAAAGTTAGGAGTTCTGATAGGTACGGATTTTCTTAATCAAGTTGATCTAAATATTAGAGAGGGGAAAATAACCATATCCAAAATTGAAAGCCAGTCCTCAACCGATTTCAGTACTCCTGAAATTTTTCATATTAACGCCGTGGAGGACTCGAACGAATTAGATTTATCCAACGTAACAAACAGTCATTACCGTATGCAGATAGAAGAGTTAGTCCATAATTACAAGCCAGAAAAATCCCGTGAAGTTAATGTAAAAATGAAAATAATTCTAAAAGATGACATACCAGTTTATTCGCGCCCACGACGTTTATCTCCGCCTGAACGCAAAGAAGTAGATCAAATTATTAATTTATGGGTTGAAGAAGGGATCATTCGTCCATCGGACTCGGAGTATGCGAGTCCAATAGTTTTAGTAAAAAAGAAAGATGGTTCAACACGCGTTTGCATTGACTATAGGGCTCTAAATAAAAAAATTATTAAAGATAGATATCCTTTGCCACTGATCGAGGATCAATTGGACCTACTTAATGATGCAACGATTTTTAGCACGGTAGATCTCAAAAACGGTTTCTTTCATGTACCTGTTGACGAGGAAAGCATAAAGTTTACATCTTTTGTCACACCAAATGGTCAATTTGAATTTTTAAAAGTCCCTTTCGGCCTATGTAATTCTCCGTCAATTTTTCAGNTCCAATATTTCTTTTTGTAGGTCGGCAAGCTTTGTTTTAAGAATCGGAATATTTTCTTCCTTTAGGTAGTTGAGGTCAATGGGTTGACTTTCGAGTCTTTTTAGAATTTTGATGTCTTCATGACAGCAATTTCGGGGTATTTCCGGGATGTATACTCCAATGTCCTTTAATCTTATGTTTCGTCGGTCGTTGGTTGTAATACGAAGACCGTTGTTGAAATAGCAGGTACATTCTTCGTAAATGGTGAAAAGCGATGGTTCCTTTATCGTGACTTTCTTAATTGGGTAACTCTTGCATTTATAGGTGATGTCTAGATGTTTGGTAGATGCGATTAGCCAAGTAGTGGAATTTATTTGCTGAATGTTGTTTTCTATTGCTTTGAAGCTATAAACGGCACATTCTTGAGGGAATGTTTTGCGCATCAATAATTTTGGTAGACAACGATTAGTGTTTTTGGTATCCTGGGGTTCAGCATCTTGTAGTATGATTATATCTTCCGTGTGAATGGTGGGTGTTAATTCATTCATTTCAAGGTACCATTGGTGGTCATCAGAAATTGCCACATAGGAACTTTCGGGAATGATAGTATGGTAAAGGTCGTTCTCAAATTTAACGGGATAAGGATATGCTTTATATAATCTCAATTTAATATTCTTAACCAACGGTATTGTTAGTTTAATTAGTATTCCTTTTTTATAAATGAATAATTTAGGACTCATAATTTGGTAATATTTATAAATGTTAAAATCGTCAAAAGGAAAAGGCAGTGTGTTTTCATTTTGAGCGACATGACTCAATTGTTCTTCTAACTGGACGTGATTCAAAACGCTAGGGTGCAGAACGTTGATTCTGGCAAAGGACAATGTTTCAACTATTTCATCGACCTGTTTATTCATTTCTATTGCTAGATCGTTTAATAACGTGAGTAAATCCAAATATTGTAAAAAAATGCGATTTTCATCTAATCTAATATTATTGTTAAAAATCTGTTTCTTTATAGCCAATATATTTTCCCGGAGAGTCTCTTCGTTACTATTTATTTTTGCTAGTGAATTATTAAAATCTGATAGTATCATTTCTGTCAAGTGCGCTTGCTCACCCTGGATTTTCAAAATCTTTTTATTGGAACTTTGTAGTTCATTTATTAATTTGTCATACTTTACTGCATCGTCTGAGTCAAGGGTTCCGAAAAGGGTTTTCAATCCTGTTCCAAAAATATTGAACCAACCTCTACGGGTTCTTTTTGAGTTCGGTAGCAAAAACTTAATTTCCTTTAATTTCGTCTCTAATTTATTTATACTTATTTTCAATAATGTTGAGTGCATTGTGTTGAAATTGCTTCTGTTAATATTATCGCCTATCTCGTTTAGTTCTTTTTGATATATACCAAGAACAATGAAATTTTGGAATAGGGGGGTTAAATCTTTATAAATCAGAATATTGTATTTAGAATCAGAGGGGAGAAGGAGTCCTTTTTCTTCGAGATGGATTCCACTATCAGGTAACTTTTCTACGAGGAGTTGCTCGTGGGACCATCTAAAAATGATATAATCCTATAAGGTTTTATTTGCTCAGTGCTTACTATTGTAAAGTCTTTATTATTGTTCTTTTTATCTAATTTAACCGTATTATGGGAAATAATTTCAACTATAGTATATGGTCCAAGCCATTTACATTGACCTTGTTTATTTAGTAATTGGTTTTTTAGGAACACTTTGTCATTTATGGAATATTGAGGTATAGGGGTCTTAATTTTGCTATCGTACTTTTCTTTTACCTTTATTTTAGTATCAATTTGGTTTGAACGGGCGACCTCTCTTAAATTTTGTTGTTTTGTTTTTGATTCCATTAAATAATTAGAAACTGGGACTTCGTTTAATATATCTTCGTCTGGATTTAAGAAATTCCGGTGCTTGAAACCGTATAAAATTTCGAACGGTGTCAATTTGGTAGAATAATGTGTAGAAGTATTGTAAGCGAACGTGGCAGAATTTAAAAGTGCCTTGGGCCCTAATTTATTTTTTTCTTTCGTGGAATATACCGCAATTGTATCCTTAAGTGAACTAATTACCCTTTCTACCATACCATTTGTCTTTGGGTGATAACCTATTGAATTGGTATGTTGAAGATTTAGTTCTGAAGTGAGTTTCTGTAGTATTTTATTCACAAATTCTCCACCTTGATCAGTGTGGATGCGTTTAGGAACACCGAACGTGGCGATAAAATTTAGAAATTTGGTTTTAATTGTTTCAGCTTCCTTATTCTTTAACATGTAGGTTTTCAGATATTTTGTTAATTGGTCTTGTATGACAAGAATATGTTTTTCATTTTTAATAGAGAAATAGATTTCGGCTATGTTCATGTCTACGCATTTGAAAGGATAGGTAGGAGTTTCGTCTAACCGTTTTGTTCTTTTGGCATTCTAAACAAGAGTTTACGTATTCTGTAACATCTTCATTAATTTTTGACCATGTAAAATATAGTTGAATTTTATGTATAGCTTCATTGATACCTTTGAATATTTGTAAGTGTTTAAAATTTGAATTTCTATTTCGGGATCTAAATTAAACTTATTTCGTAAGTAATTAATCATTCGTTTTAATTCTTGACTGGTACCTTTACTGCGAATAAATCTGAATAGATCACCCTTTTGAATAAGTGTGAAAATTATGAACAAATTATCGAAGAGTTCTCTTTGATTTGTCGAATTACCTATAAGTTATATTTGGAAATAATAGTGACGGTTTCAATTCAAATTTGTCTTTAACGAGTGTGTCCTGAGTGTCAAGTAGAAAATAATGACAATATTTTGGATTATCCATCATAATAATGACTTCGTAATTATGTTGCTTATCTGAAAATTTACCCAAACTAGTATTTTCATGAACATGATCTCTTGCGTCACTAACACTTTGGTTTGCTTTTTTAAATGAATGGGAATCTTGTTGTTTCCTAAGAAAGAAATGTTATTATGATGTAAATCTAAATTCAACGTTTTAAGATATTTAATGCTTAGTATTCCGTCTAATCTAAATGTGCGACATGAAACTTGACGTTTTTTTCCTTGAATTTTGTTGTGATAGAACCTAATGTTTTAAACGAATCAGCATTTAATCCTGAAACAGTAACAGTATCTCTAAAGTCTATAAATTTTTTCAATTCTGGCTTATATTTGATTCAATTTATAGAGGCGCCTGTATCAATCATTAATTTGACTTATATACCTTTAATTTTTGAAACAATAAATGGAACAATTTCTGTCACTATTTTGGTAGTTTTAATCTTAAAATTGCATAAGGTTGAATGATTTTCATTTAGTTGAACGAACAAATGACAAAAAAACTGTGAATGTTGTATATAAAGACATTCTGTAGTATATTTAGTATGTTCAGGGGGTATGTTTTGAAGATTTCCCCTTCTCGATAATAATCTAAACAAAACCAAAATATACATATTTAGTATCAGCATTGCACCCGTGCGAAGCTGGGGCGGGTCGCTAGTATTGTTATAAATAACTTTAGTGCGACCGTTAGATTCGGAAGAGATTCTGTTAAATCCCATTCCACAATAAATTTCAAAATTTACGTCTTGGTCACATAGTTCCTCAATTGCAGATATTTTCAGCCAATACTTTGACTGCACCATAATGAGCACTCCACCGCGTTGTCGAAAGTCTTTTAACAGATGCTTTGCTGTGATTGAGGAGCACTTCCCAACGGCTTGTGGAAGTTGAAAAAAAGTTAAATACTGCTTCTACTGCTCCGAAAAATGTAACACAAGTCACATTTTGCGCGAACGAATGTTGGCCGCATAAATTAATTGAATGATCTATACAACCAATAAAAATTGCTTTATTGTTTTTTTCTTTTATAATAGCTTGCACTCCTCCGTGTATACCACTCATAACTGCAGCATTATCGTAACCTTGACAACGACACATCATAATATCTAAGCCATCGTTTTCAAGCTTCTTTAGTATTTCAGCACTTAAATCAGCTGCTTTTTTTCCATGTAAAGGAAAGAATCCTAAGAATACTTCTTTGACTTCTACTTTTCTATTATTAATTTTTACAAAACAAATCACTTCAGACATTTGATCGACATGTGAAACGTCAGGTGTGCTATCAAACATGATTCCGAAATATTTCGCCGATTTAATTTCGTTGACAAGCTGACATTTTACATGATTAGCTAAAACATTTATGAACTCATTTTGTATTTCTGGCGATAAATATGTTACTTTAAGTGATTTTTCCTGCTCCAAATATGGTATATGTTCTTTGAGTACCGTATCATACTTTGACAGCAGTTTAACTAGTTCTAAGAAATTACCTTTATTAGACGACCCTTGGGTTTCATCATGTCCACGAAATGCTAGGTTTTGTTTAGCCAAAAACAATGTTATATCTACTAATCTAGATAAAAGATTTTTCCACTTCTGTTTTTCCGTATTCATTAATTGCAAGGTTGCATCATCTATTGTGGTGTGAGATTTTAATCTCATTTACAAAGATTTCCACTTTTAGAAATTTTCTAAATGTTCACATGAAGTTTCATGGTTCAATACTTTAGGATTTAGTTTCCACCACTTCTGAAATCCAGTTGTAAATGTTGTTTGTATGTTACTGACAGCAAATAAACGACAGCAAAAACAGTAGGTACAGGTTATTTGATATAGGAGAAAATATCATCCATGATCGTAGAATTTTTTCACCACTAGGCATCTGTTTATAAAACCATTTCTGTGAAAGATGACGAGAATCACCTTTAATCTTTGAACCATGACGAGATACAGTAGGAAACGGTCCTTCTTTGTTCTGGAAATGTTCAATGCCCTTTTTTATTATGTCAATGCGAACATTATCAGGTACCGGTAAACTCCAATGTGAAACATCTCTCAAGTGTTAAACTGATTCTTCGAAGCTAATGCTATTTCCGAAAGTAGCATTAACGGCGTCATTTTCATTATTTATTTTGATTCCGTCAAGGTCCTGGGTCGTATTCATTGATTCTGTATTGTCGATGTTGCTATCTGAATGTGAGTCTCCAAGATGTGAATCATTACTTTCGTCAGCAGGAGACTCGGGTACTTTACTTGAACTTTGGCCGCTATCTGCTTTTGTGTCATATTTGAAAAGAGAACCGTACATGCTCTGAATTTCATCCATTTTAGCCTTTTTGGCTTTTCTCTGTTGAAACCCGCTTTGTCTTTTCGAAGTATGAATTCCCCGAGGCATATTTCGTTCTGGGTATTCTAAAAAATATTTTTAGTTAGTAAGTGATACGTTGATTTTATTACTAATTATAACAGTAAATAAACACCTACACGTTACGTAACTAGCTTTGTAAAATATATTTTTATATAAATTCACAATCCTGCGTCTGGGTGTAAATATGTATTTAAGTATTATTAGAAAAATACTAGTTAAATACTCCACCGTTGATTGTGATATCCGTGCCACGACTACTCCAGCTACTCATCTTGGAGCCAAATTAACGTACGCGAAGTTGTATGATATGATTATGATTACTTTCAATCAGAAATCTAAATTTAATGTATTCCGTTTTTGTAAACAAATCCCATTGCTATTAGATCGGAAAATAATAAGTAAGTAAATAATAAATAAGTATATTATTTACAATTAAACATTATTACCTAAAGTAATATCGTAAAACGTTTAGAAATATAAATAAAATCTTTTTACGCCAGCAAAGCCTTTAAAACCTATTTTAATAAATAAATACCTTTACTAGTAATACTTGCCCAGGCTAAACAAAAAAATACCGCAATCCGTCTAAAATACCTTCTGTGGGTACCTATTTATCATTTAGGATGGCTCAATAATATAGTTTTAAAATACACAGTAATTAAAAGAGAATAAAATAATTGAAGGGTTTTTCAAAATAATCTACGATACTGCTATTAGATACTAAATGAATTAAGAATGTAAGTATTACCTGTAATAACAAAAATACTTCACTTACCTTGTTTATTTTCTTTAAGAATCGACTATATTAAATCGGTTTTTATACAAAAAATGTTGTTTATAATATCTAATAATTAACAAACACTTTGCACTAGACGTTCACACGTTCACGTAAAAGAATATTGAAATGAATGCGGTCGGAAACAAAAGAAATGGCCCAATCCACAATACAAGTGACGAGCGCTATATCGAGGGAATCCCCTGACTAGCGTTGGTTATGCGTGAACGGGGTATTAAATTTTGGGGGAATCCCTAATCGATTAACAGTGTGCACATTGTTTTTTTCTAAATATCAATTTATTATGCTCGTGGTACGATATTATAGTTACCTAGATAATTTTATTAGTGGCGGTTATGCTCTCTGCCACAGATTAACGATTTTTTATAGATAGAAAGAACTATAACTGATGGTCATAGTCGGGCTCGGGGTGTCACCCCAAACGGGTGACACCCGGGGCGGGCCGCCCCCGCCGCCCTCCCCCTTAGCTACGCCACTGATAAATACTAACAATGTTGGTTGCGACGTGTGCAATTGTTGAACCGGGTAACCTGCTTAAAATAATAATAAAATATTTAAGATCAACAATGGGGTAAAAAAAGNCAGATGCTTTGCTGTGATTGAGGAGCACTTCCCAACGGCTTGTGGAGTTGAAAAAACGTTAAATATTGTTTCCACTGCTCCGAAAAATGTAACACAAGTCGCATTTTGCGCGAACGAATGTTGGCCGCATAAATTAATTGAATGATCTATACAACCAATAAAAATTGCTTTATTGTTTTTTTCTTTTATAATAGCTTGCACTCCTCCGTGTATACCACTCATAACTGCAGCATTATCATAACCTTGACAACGACACATCATAATATCTAAGCCATCGTTTTCAAGCTTCTTTAGTATTTCAGCACTTAAATCAGCTGCTTTTTTTCCATGTAAAGGAAAGAATCCTAAGAATACTTCTTTGACTTCTACTTTTCTATTATTAATTTTTACAAAACGAATCACTTCAGACATTTGATCGACATGTGAAACGTCAGGTGTGCTATCAAACATGATTCCGAAATATTTGGCCGATTTAATTTCGTTGACAAGCTGACATTTTACATGATTTTATGATTTACATTTTCATGTAAGAGAATATTGAAATGAATGCGGTCGGAAACAAAAGAAATGGCCCAATCCACAATACAAGTGACGAGCGCTATATCGAGGGAATCCCTTGACTAGCGTTGGTTATGCGCGAACGGGGTATTAAATTTTGGGGGAATCCCTAATCGATTGACAGTGTGCACATTGTTTTTTTTTCCAAATATAAATTTAGTATGCTCGTGGTACGATATTATAGTTACCTAGATAATTTTATTAGTGGCGGTTATGCTCTCTGCCACAGATTTACGATTTTTTATAGATAGAAAGAACTATAACTGATGGTCATAGTCGGGCTCGGGATGTCACCCCAAACGGGTGACACCCGGGGCGGACCGCCCCCCCCCCCGCCCCCTCTTAGCTACGCCACTGTGACGAAGTACTCGGCCTAGGAGATAACTCGTTACTACTAGTTTCTTTCTTGAAATATGTGTTTTTGTTATTAGCGTTTATTACTCTATGTTGAGAAAGTCTATTATTATTAGATTTAAATTGAGCGAATCTTTACTTATCTTCACGTTCTTGTAATCGTTTATGCGCCGAATATGCATATGAAAAAGCTACCTCTAATCTTTGTATTTGAGCGTGAGCAATAGATATTTCAACGTCTTTTGGTATATTGTTTAAAAATGTTGTTTTGGCTATTTTATCTATAAACTCTGACAGAACATCAATCGGATTTGCATCCTCAGAAGTGTTTTCAATAGCTACTGCGATAAGATCGTCGCGAATTTTGGCAAGTTTGTTATAAGTTTGTTTAATGGAAAGCTTATTTCTATTCCTAAACAAGAAGCAGAGGTTTTAATACTCACTGATCGTATCTTAGGGTAAGAAGAACCGTTAGCTCCCTAAATTTGAAGAACAGAAAATTGGTTTGTATATCCCAAAAGATGTGAGTGAGGTTCTTTGGCATTAGCCCGTCTTCACTTGCTCAAAGTTACCAGTGCAAACTGAGAAGACCAGGAGAATAATAATAATAAAACAATCAATTAAACAATCAGCAAAGGTACTGATGAAGTTGAAGAAGAAATAGACACAATGAAACAAAAATTACAGGCAAAAGCTAAGAGACTAAGACGATATCGAAAATCTAAGCAAAGGAAAACTGATAACAGGATGTTTAATACAAATGATAAACTTTTTTACAGATCTCTTGAATGTCAACAGGTTGTAATCAAAGATGCCTCAAGAATTGAAGCTATTACTGAATTTTGGTCAAAACCTATAGAGCACAACAAGAACGCAAATTGGATTTGCGAGAAAGAAGAGCGAGCAAGAAGTGTAATTCCAATGCCTGAAATAGACATTACGCTAGATGATGTCAAAGAAGCAATGCGAAAGGCTCACAATTGGAAAACACCAGGATGTGATAAATTACACAATTTTTGGATTAAAACTTTTACAGTTACACACATAATCTTATTAATATTTTCAACTCATACATGAGGGATCCACAAGTGAACCCACTTTTTTTGGCACGCGGCATAACTTATCTTAAACCCAAAGATAATCAAACGACAAACCCGGCTAAATACCGTCCAATCACCTGCTTACCAACAATATATAAGCTGCTTACATCTATAATCACAAAAAAGATATATACACATGTATTTCAAAATAAAATAATGGCCGAGGAACAAAAGAGATGCTACAAAGGAGGTAGAGGTTCTAAAGAACAGTTAGTGACAGACTCAAAGTACAACCACAATGTAGACGGCGAAATAGAAATTTATATTAAGCCTATATTGACTATCAAAAAACCTATGATAGTGTTCCACACTCTTGGTTACTTCATGTACTTAAAATATATAAAATTAATGATAAAATAATTAATTTTCTACAACACATAATGCAAAAATGGAGCACAACACTAAACCTTAAAACAGAAACTGAATACCTCAACAGTCCACAGATAACTATATCACGTGGTATCTTCCAAGGTGATTCATTGAGTCCTCTATGGTTCTGCTTAGCTTTGAATCCATTGTCAAACAATCTTCACAAAAGTAAATACGGCTATGTAATTGATAGGAATAGTTCAACAATATTAAGTCATTTAGTATATATGGACGACATAAAACTATTTGGCGCCTCCAGACAACAGTTAAACAATTTATTGAAAATTACAGAAACATTTAGTACCGATATAAGAATGAAATTTGGACTTGATAAATGTAAAATAAACAGTATTGTAAAAGGAAAACACCAAACGCAACCACCATACAATTTAGAACAAAAAATGGATACAATACAAAGTCTTGATAAACATGAAACTTATAGGTACTTGGGCTATAATCAAAGTCGAAATATAGATCATACTAAAATTAAATCAGAATTAACTAACAAATACACAACTAGGTTAAACAAAATACTTAAAACACTTCTATCAGGTAGAAACAAAGTTAAAGCTATTAACACATATGCCATACCGGTACTCACTTACTCCTTCGGGATAATTCGTTGGTCTGATACTGATTTAGACTCACTTAATAGGCTAACTAGAACTAAGTGCAACAAATACAACATGCACCACATACACTCTGCTGTTGAAAGGTTTACAATCAAAAGACAATTAGGTGGAAGAGGAATAATTGATATTAAAAATCTACATTACAAACAGATTATTAATTTGCGGTCATATTTTAGAGCAAGAAGTGCTGATAGTTCATTACATAATTCAATCTGTGTCATTTCAACCTCTGGTACATCACTAAACCTTAATGATGTAGATTTTAATCCTGAGAACAAAATTATGAAAGAAAAATTAAAAATTGAAATGTGGAAATCAAAAGTGCTTCATGGAAAATACCCGAACCAACAACAGCAGGAACATGTAGATACAGAAGCTTCTAATATGTGGTTAAAAAAAGGAAACATATTCTCAGAAACTGAGGGATTCATGATAGCAATTCAGGACAAAATAATAAAAACAAAAAACTATGAAAAATATATTATTAAAAATCCCACAATTTCATCAGACACATGCCGAGCATGCAACACATCTCGCGAAACAATTGACCACATCACTGGGGGTTGCTCATTTTTAGCTAGCCGACAATACCTCGACAGGCATAATAATGTTGCTAAACAGATACANTATCTAGTAAACAATTATTCCTAACTTCCCTAACTAACTTAAGATTATTAATATTAATATTATGTTCTTCAGTAAGAATATACTGGGCAACACTAGATTTTCCTCTCTACCAAACCGTGCATGAGCTAAATTCTCCTTAAATCTAGTTTTGATTGAGCGTCTAGTTTGCCTAATATATCTTTTATTGCAGTCATTACAGCTATATATGTTTCATATATCTCCGACTTTTCTAAGAAAGGAATTTTATCCTTAGGGTTACCAAGGAGAGTTTGAATGAAGTTGCCGTTTGAACTGTAAGCAATCCGTAAACCAAGTTTTTGAAAAATACCCTGGAGTCCTCGAGTAAATCTTGGCTCGTATGGCGTAGTAATAAACTTGGTCTTATTAGTGTCTGTTTGAGAAGCCGTAGATCTTGAAACAAACTTTCTAAATTTAATCTTATTAATTAATTTATCAATAATGTTAAAATTGTAACCATTGTCTTTCGCAATTTTCTAAATTAATTTTTAGTTAGTAGTTGTAAGTTTTAAATCTATACATTTGGCGTTTATTCTGCAAGAACCCCAAATTGGGTGAAGGTATCCTCCAAAGTTGCCCATTTTTCTCGGTCCTGTGCTACTTGGCTTCAGTTGGGACCGGCGATCCTTATTATTTCGTCTTCCCATCTAGTTTGCGGCCTTCCTGCGCGCCTTTTTCCTTGTGGGCCTCGCCATTTCGTTACTTGTACTGTCCATCTCATATTTGTCATCCTTGCTACGTTGCCTGTCCACTTCCACTTTAGCCTTTGTGCATAACCCAGAGCGTCTATGGCATTTGTAGTTGACCTTATGATTGTGTGTCTTACTTTGTCTATCCTTTTAAGTTTGAGCATGCTTCGTTCCATTCCTCGTTGGCATGTGGTAAGTTTTTGTTTAGCTTTGTCAGTGAATTTTCACGTCTGGCAGCTGTACGTTCAGCATGATAAGAGACAAGAGTTCATGATTTTAGATTTCACACTCACATTTATGTCACTTTTAAAAATTTCTTTTAAACTCCAGTATTTATTCCATGTCATCCGCACTCTTCTCTCTATTTCATTATAATTATTATGCTTGTCAAAGCTCACGGTTTTTCCTAGATATATATAGCTGTTAGTGTATTTCAGAGGGTTTCCATTTATTGTTATCGTTTTTTCAAAGCTATTCGTCATTGCCATGGTTTTCGTGAGATTAATTTCTAGACCTACTCTTAAGCTCATTTCTTCTAATGATTCTATCATGAATTTCAGCTCGGAACTTGTCTCTGCCAGTAACACTAAGTCATCTGCAAATCTCAGGTGGATAAGAAAGGCACCTTCAATGTATATCCCTTGTTTTTCCCAAACCAGTTTATTGATGATGAATTGTAGAATAGCTATAAATAACTTTGGAGATAGTGGGTCACCTTGTCTTACTCCTCTTTTTATAGGGAAGCTTGGAACCAAAGTTTCTAGTTTTATTCTACCATGATTATTTTTATATATACTTTTAATGACGTCGATGTATTTTTCGTTTATTTCTTCTTCTAATAAACTTTCCCATAAGCTATCATGTGATACTGTATCGAATGATTTTTGGTAATCAACGAATGCAAGATAAAACGGTCTCTGCTGTTCCTGGTATTTCTCTATTATGAGCTCGAGGGTGTGGATGTGATCTATTGTGGAGAAACCTTTTCTAAAGCCTGCTTGTTCCACTGGTTGTCTAGACTCTATGCACGTGCTAATTCTTGTGTTTATAATACTAGAAAAGAGCTTATATAGAGTAGGTAGCAAACTTACTGGTCTGTAGTTTCCTATGTCTTTTGGATCACCTTTTTTGTAGATGAGTATAATATTCGATACTGACCATTGTGCAGGTGTTTCAGAAGTTTGTAGTATATGTTAGAAATACACATTATTTGTATTTACGATTTTACAGTCGTAGTATAAGGTTAAATAGTTCAGCTAAAGGTGAGGCTAGAATTGTGTCGCACGACCTGATAACCGATTTAAAATAATTCTAAACAAATATTCTTGATCAGTAGCTTTTGCTTTTTCGAAAACAAAATCTACTGTTTCAACAAATTGGTGTAATGGAATATTATCACCATCAAAATTTGGAATTAGTTCAGATATTTCTTTCCTAGAATAACTATCTCTTTGCTCGGTCACGATTGACAAAAATTATTCGATAATAAAAGCAATTAGGGAATACGGAACGGATTTTCGTACAAAACTATGAAAATGGCAAATATCTTCAAACCACCTACCTTGAATAGTCGACTAGTGTGACGGTGGTTAGGATGATTCGGAACATGCAGCTACTTGGTTTGGTCCTCGCAGAAGGGAAACGGGATGTGACGTCCTTTTGACAGTCTTCTTTTTGGAAGGTCTTATTAGGCAAGGTAGAAGCAAGCGGCTTCTAACTGCTAACTCGGCAAACGCACAAAGTTAAACGATGCAGAGAACCTTGCACAGGAATGGTCAGTTTGGTCCAGGGATTGGACCGTTGTCATTGTTAAGTAAAATTTGTTTATTTTTATAAATGTATAAACCTTCAAAACTATCTAGTAAACAATTATTTCTAACCTCCCTAACTAACTTAAGATTATTAATATTACTGTGGTCTTCAGTAAGAATATGTTGGGCAATACTANTATTCCTAACTTCCCTAACTAACTTAAGATTATTAATATTAATATTATGTTCTTCAGTAAGAATATACTGGGCAACACTAGATTTTCCTCTCTACCAAACCGTGCATGAGCTAAATTCTCCTTAAATCTAGTTTTGATTGAGCGTCTAGTTTGCCTAATATATCTTTTATTGCAGTCATTACAGCTATATATGTTTCATATATCTCCGACTTTTCTAAGAAAGGAATTTTATCCTTAGGGTTACCAAGGAGAGTTTGAATGAAGTTGCCGTTTGAACTGTAAGCAATCCGTAAACCAAGTTTTTGAAAAATACCCTGGAGTCCTCGAGTAAATCTTGGCTCGTATGGCGTAGTAATAAACTTGGTCTTATTAGTGTCTGTTTGAGAAGCCGTAGATCTTGAAACAAACTTTCTAAATTTAATCTTATTAATTAATTTATCAATAATGTTAAAATTGTAACCATTGTCTTTCGCAATTTTCTAAATTATACAGAGTTCCTTATGATATCTACTTTTACTAAGAGGGAAATTAAGCAATCTATGTACAAGGAAACTAAAACTAGCCATTTTATGTTGAACACAATTATTATAGTCGGTGGGTATAAATCTAGAGGTATTAATGGGTTTTCTGTAGATGTCGAATTCTCAAGAATTCCCATTTCTAATAACCAACGTATCTAAAAATGGTAACTTGCCATCTTTTTCCATTTCAACAGCAAATTTAATCGAAGGGACACGTGAATTTAAAACATCAAGAAAGTTTTGAAGACTTGTGGAATTCAAATCGAAGATAGCGAAAATGTCGTCCACGTATCTAAGGCATATTCGAGGAAAAAACTCAAGGTGACTAAGGTCACTTTCAAAACGACTCATAAAAAGGTCGGCTACAAAGGGTGATAATTCCCCATAGCTGTTCCTTCTTTCTGTTCGTAGAAGCAACCATTTATTTGAAAATAATTTTTCCTTACGCACATTGAGTCAGAGTTATGTACTCAGCTACAATGTCGGCGGAGAAACCATTTTCTTTAAGTAAATCCTCTAAATATGCCAGAGTAAGCGTAACAGGTAGGGTAAGATGGGGTACAGTGTTACAAAAAAAAATATACTGGAATATAATGACAAAAATATTGTTTTAATAAGCTAGTTTTTGGTATGAAAATAAACTTTAACAATCTCTCTTTAATTAAAATAGCTCAAACATTAACATTATTAGGAACCACTAAATTTAAACTGTACTTTTATTAAATCAGTCGATTGTAACACTGAGCCCCGTACCTGGGTAGTCTGTTACAGGGTAAGGGGCGCAATGTTACAACATAAAATAATAGGAAATTAACAAAATGAGATAAAGGATTTAACTTCTAATAAATATGAAACTTCTTCAAAATATTTTTTGGGAAGGTATAGACATTAGTCTGACGATTGGACTTTCTTTCGCCAACATTTACAAGAGGCAGCAAAATTCTAATATCCTCTAACGGTGCCGTTGCCGTATCCGGTTCAAGTGGAAAATAGAAATGATTGTCAACTTTGCCATTTCTACGTAAGTAGCTAACGTCATATTCATTATCCTCAATATCTGTCAGTAATTTTCCAACATAATGCTCTGTTAGTTGTTTTCCAACAAATTGGACGACTACAAAATCGTCCTTTTTCGGTTTCACGAAATCATTCTCATCATTACTAAATAGAACGCTTAGTATTTTTTTCAGTCTTCAGTCTCTTGTAAGGAATTACTTTTTTTTCTGATACATTCTTTTCCTTTCCCTTTCTTAACTTCTTGCGTTCTCTTTCCAAGAAATCTTTTTCAATTTCATTCTTGATAGGTGTGCCAGTTGGGATGCAGCTTTTTCCTCTCTTTCTACCACGGTTTGATTGTAGTCTCGGTTGTACTTTTGGATAAGCTCGACATCCTATAGGAGAAACTAGTGTTTTATCTTTAGTCGTTACGGATGGCACTTCCACAAGTTGAGTTAGCAAACTTGGGCTCACGGATTCAGAACGGCTCTGCATCACTTGCCGATTAGGAGAAGATGGTAACTGAACTATCGAATATGGATTTGGTATTGGATCGGTAATATCATCCTGCTGAAAAGATTGACTTGAACTGGGGTCATCAGTAGAAGCATAACATTGACTGGGACCGGGAACATTAGAAAGGCCTTCGAGTGGCCGATTTGTAGCTTCACTTGGCATGTAATCATTGTCAGTAAAAATGTGTCTGTCAAACGGAAAAATGCCAGTTTTTCGGAACCCTAATTTGATGCTTGAGGGTATCATGGCTCTATCAAAAGCTTGTCCTAACAACTCAGTAACATTGTAGGTGGAGATGGTCTTTCCAGGGTTACGCATCAACCAGGAATCCATTGCTGCGTTGTAAAATGTTTGCAGAAGGCCAAATACTGACACATCAAGTGGCTGAAATCTGTGACTTGAGTGTGGTGGTATAGTAAGTAGGGTAACTCCGTTATCTTTTGCTACTACTACACTGCAAGTGCTAAGTGATTATCATGATTGTGAACTATCAGTAAGGACGGGTTTTATTTGAAGAGGCTGTTACCTTTACGAAGTGTTTCATGACTTCAGGAAACAATTCACTGTTCATCCATCCAGTGGGTTGAGCTAGATCTAAGGTTCCTACTGGTGCACCATTGAGCATGAAAGACTTGAACTGCTTTCTGGGGAACACCATTGCTGGAGGTAGTGAACATCCTGTTGCAGATACTATACAACACGTGGTAACCAGTGTTCCTCTCTCGGCACTTGTTACTTTATTTAGCTGTCTAGCTCCCTTTGCTGCAATGAGTTTTTTGGGTTTTTGGACTGTAGTGGTCCCAATTTCATCGAGACAATATACTCTACTACCATCTGCAAAACTAGGACATCTTGCAAATTATCAAAAAATACATTCACATTGTGACGATTGAATGATGTTGCCCGTGTCAAGCTACAAGGTTCTGGTTTTCTTAATGTTAAATCAGTATGCCGTTTTCTAAACCCATAAAGCCAATCAATTCCTGCCATCTTCTTATCCTCCCAGTTTTTAGGCAGTTTCAGATTATAGTAAACAGCCATTTCATAAGCAAGCTTTCGGAATTCAATTGTATCTAGACCATAACACATCTTAGAACAGTTTACTAAATACTCCTGCAACGCCTTTTCTTGATTGACGTTCCTGCAGTTCAGGGTGTAACAAGGCCAAAGTGCAGTAATGAAGAGGATGGATCATGTTTCGATCATATTTACACAAAGGTCTAGTTTTAATAATAATAAATTTAAGATAACTGACCATTATCCACTTATTACAAATTTAGACTGGAAATATGAATGTAATAAATTAATAAATGTCGCAAATCAAGTGAAGTGGACAATTATAAAAATATACTACATAACGAATGTATTGATAAAGCGATTGATGTTTTGATCGGTTAGCGATTGCTTCTCACAACTACTAGACATACAAAATAGGGGTTATGTAAAATAGGAAACTTTGGATAACCCAGGGTCGAAAAAAATAATGTGAAACCAATGAAACGTTATATAATAATTATAATGATAGTAATAATTTTATTTTACATACTTGTAAATACACTCTATTTTTGTATATACCTGGGACCGGCATGTACGGTGCCCTACATTCTTATAGAAGTGATAGTCCTAGGTCCTTCTCAGTTCGTCTGTGACGTTTTGTTTCCTGCGGCAAGTGCTCGCGGGGTCGGTAATGTACCCGACTAGAATTTAGAGTTCGGTAGTCAAGAGATTGGCATTAGGCATGCCTAATTCCACGTTAGAGCATAATGCGAAAACCGCATTAGGCCCTAATCACAAAAGTAACGCATGCCCCATGAATGCTTAATTAGGAAAACCTCATTAGGGCAACATTAGGCTGCAATTAGGAAATGTGGGATATGAATGTTGGGTTATGCGGACCTAATGCGACTTCCTCATTAGGCCCTTGTGCCTTCATTTAATTATATGCTAATATCTACCCAATGAAGTTTTCCCATTTGAATTTATTTATTTATTTATTATTAACCAGTTAATTACAAAATAATCCTACATAGGCAATTAATGCCTGATCGCAGGTCTGGTATGAAACAATAAGTACTTAAAGTTAACTAAACCTAAAACTTAAAACCTAAGATGTAGTGTATCCTTGCTACTTAGGCATAATACTTTATCATATCGCTCAGTCCAGATAATATATTAGTTGAACGAACTTAGTTTAATATAATAAATTTATTTTAATAATTAACATATACAATATATATATAATAGGAAATTAACAAAATGAGATAAAGGATTTAACTTCTAATAAATATGAAACTTCTTCAAAATATTTTTTGGGAAGGTATAGACATTAGTCTGACGATTGGACTTTCTTTCGCCAACATTTACAAGAGGCAGCAAAATTCTAATATCCTCTAACGGTGCCGTTGCCGTATCCGGTTCAAGTGGAAAATAGAAATGATTGTCAACTTTGCCATTTCTACGTAAGTAGCTAACGTCATATTCATTATCCTCAATATCTGTCAGTAATTTTCCAACATAATGCTCTGTTAGTTGTTTTCCAACAAATTGGACGACTACAAAATCGTCCTTTTTCGGTTTCACGAAATCATTCTCATCATTACTAAATAGAACGCTTAGTATTTTTTTCAGTCTTCAGTCTCTTGTAAGGAATTACTTTTTTTTCTGATACATTCTTTTCCTTTCCCTTTCTTAACTTCTTGCGTTCTCTTTCCAAGAAATCTTTTTCAATTTCATTCTTGATAGGTGTGCCAGTTGGGATGCAGCTTTTTCCTCTCTTTCTACCACGGTTTGATTGTAGTCTCGGTTGTACTTTTGGATAAGCTCGACATCCTATAGGAGAAACTAGTGTTTTATCTTTAGTCGTTACGGATGGCACTTCCACAAGTTGAGTTAGCAAACTTGGGCTCACGGATTCAGAACGGCTCTGCATCACTTGCCGATTAGGAGAAGATGGTAACTGAACTATCGAATATGGATTTGGTATTGGATCGGTAATATCATCCTGCTGAAAAGATTGACTTGAACTGGGGTCATCAGTAGAAGCATAACATTGACTGGGACCGGGAACATTAGAAAGGCCTTCGAGTGGCCGATTTGTAACTTCACTTGGCATGTAATCATTGTCAGTAAAAATGTGTCTGTCAAACGGAAAAGTGCCAGTTTTTCGGAATCCT
>NW_020438986.1:0-8443 GCF_000699045.2 Agrilus planipennis | reverse complement strand
AGTCTTTTGGTATATCACACTTCAGAATCGCGTCAAGATAGGTACATGGGAAAGTCATCAATCTACGTATCACGTAATCTAACGAAGAATTAGGCCATTCACTTTATTCTCCTGGATACTACGTTCTCTCGCTACTTGGGGAGGTTGCGTGGTGTCGAGCAAGAGTAACGGACGTGCTTCTATCGCGCTTGGTGACAAAGTAATACGTAATAAGTGAAAATAAACATTTGTGAGATAGTATAAAGGACCCACACAAGAAAAGTGAGTGGAAGTGATGGCAGGTTGCAAATATAGACTAGGAGGACTTTCAGGCGAAGACGCTGAAAGTGATTTAGATGAACCTGAGGGCGTGAATAACATTAAGACACTCCTATCCGAAGGGCCCAGAAAAAATGAAAAGAAAGTGGCTAATATAGCCAAAAAAGGTACACTGGATAAACAAAAGACCAACAGCCAAAAAACAAAAAAGCTAAAATTAGACACTACCATGAGTATAATAAACAATATAGAAACCAAAACGAGCCAAAATGGCGCATCGGGCGTTGGCTCGCCTACAGAGCCATCTAGCACAGTAGTGGCTGACTCAGAAAAGAACCTGACAACACTAGCAAACAACTCCGAAGTACAAAACCCTAACAAAGACGACATCTACGAATCAGTAGCTGAACCACACCCCGACCTAACTAATTAAACTGTGCAGGTTGCTACTTCTAATAAGTTTGAAATACTAGATAGCCACCACCTCAGACGACTGGTGGGCTCAAANTTTTAAGTTCCTTTGGCAGTAAATTATAAAGTCTTATAGCTTTAATATAGCTATTTTTATCACTAACTTTTTTATCCATTTTTGGCATCTGCTGGATTTTTTCTCGTATTACTATTTAGCAGTTTATATTTATCCATCAACTCGTGATAATAACACATTAATGACTCGAAAGAGAATAATTGTTCTAAATTAAGGGGATAATTTTCTATTCCAAAAGTGTTTTTATAAATAGTTTTAAGTATTCGAAATTGTAAACTTTGTAATGGTCTTATGTTACTTTTATAAGTGCCCCCTAGGCAATTATTCCATAAATGATTATGTTATTAAATAAAGCATATTATAATGTTAATAATGTTTTAGTATTCATAATATATGCTAATTTGGAGAATATAAATGTAAGATATTTGGTTTTCTTTATTATGCTTTCTACGTGTTTATCCCATCTTATATTTGAGTCAAAAATAATTCCCAATTATTTAAAATTTTCAACTTTTTTAATTTTCGTATTACTTATTATAACTTCTAAAGTTTGTGGAATACTATCCCTGTAATTGCCGAAAGGCATAAATACTGTTTTTTCAATATTTAATGTTAATTTGTTATTAGCCAACCATACATTAACATATGCTAGATATTCCTTCATTTTATCTTGTGTGGCTTGCCATGTTTTTTCATCTGATATTATGGCCGTATCATCGGCATAAGACATAATTGTATCCTTCGGTAAATTATCCAACATATCGTTAATGTATAATATAAAAAGAAGAGGTCCTAAAATTGTTTCCTGGGGAACACCTGTAGTAATTTTACGATTTTCACTTTTAGTGTCTTGTATTTTTTACCGATTGTTGTCTATTCATTAAGTAATTTTTCACTAGTTGACTAGCATTACCTCTAATACCATAATTATATAATTTATTGAGAAGTATCTCATGGTTAACCGTGTCAAAAGCATTAACCAAATATAAAAAAGTGATAATTATAGGTGTTAACATTCATAAAGTATTTGCCGACGTTCAATAGTTCAGGTCATGTAAAAGGTCGTATTGTATTTAGGTCTTCTAATGTATGTATTATCTTATGTACTTCTAAATAATTTGTTGGTCTTAAATATACTGTGTTTGAGACCATTGATGGCAGTCTTATTTTTTCTTTAGGTTGTTCAATTTTTGGCTAAGTTTTTCTCCTATTTCACTATAATATTTATTAATATAATTTTTTTGTTATCATTTATAATCATGTTATTTTCATCACGTATATATTCCATAATATTTTTCTTTTTTTTATTGCCTAATTTATCATTTACGTATTTCCACATATTTTTAGAATCATTTTTATTTTTTTGAATTATGTTTCTTTCATATATTATTTTTGCTTCTTTAATTAAATTGTTTAAGATTTTCGTATAATTTTTGAAATCCTGTTTAAAGGTTTCATTGTTTGGATTTTTTTCCACAGTTTGTACAGATTATCTTTAGTATTACATGATTTTAAGATTCCCTTAGTAATCCAAGATTTTCTTGGCTTATTTTTATCATTTCTTACATCATTTTTTATTGCCAAGTTCATACAATTTTGAATTTCACTAATCGTCATTTCAATAGCCAAGTCAGGATTTGTCTCAGCCTTGATTAATTCCCAGTTTTTTAATTTTACAATATTTTTTTTCGATCATATTTACACAAAGGTCTAGTTTTAATAATAATAAATTTAAGATAACTGACCATTATCCACTTATTACAAATTTAGACTGGAAATATGAATGTAATAAATTAATAAATGTCGCAAATCAAGTGAAGTGGACAATTATAAAAATATACTACATAACGAATGTATTGATAAAGCGATTGATGTTTTGATCGGTTAGCGATTGCTTCTCACAACTACTAGACATACAAAATAGGGGTTATGTAAAATAGGAAACTTTGGATAACCCAGGGTCGAAAAAAATAATGTGAAACCAATGAAACGTTATATAATAATTATAATGATAGTAATAATTTTATTTTACATACTTGTAAATACACTCTATTTTTGTATATACCTGGGACCGGCATGTACGGTGCCCTACATTCTTATAGAAGTGATAGTCCTAGGTCCTTCTCAGTTCGTCTGTGACGTTTTGTTTCCTGCGGCAAGTGCTCGCGGGGTCGGTAATGTACCCGACTANAGTCTTTTGGTATATCACACTTCAGAATCGCGTCAAGATAGGTACATGGGAAAGTCATCAATCTACGTATCACGTAATCTAACGAAGAATTAGGCCATTCACTTTATTCTCCTGGATACTACGTTCTCTCGCTACTTGGGGAGGTTGCGTGGTGTCGAGCAAGAGTAACGGACGTGCTTCTATCGCGCTTGGTGACAAAGTAATACGTAATAAGTGAAAATAAACATTTGTGAGATAGTATAAAGGACCCACACAAGAAAAGTGAGTGGAAGTGATGGCAGGTTGCAAATATAGACTAAGAGGACTTTCAGGCGAAGACGTTGAAAGTGATTTAGATGAACCTGACGGCGAGAATAACATTAAGACACTCCTATCCGAAGGGCCCAGAAAAAATGAAAAGAAAGTGGCTAATATAGCCAAAAAAGGTACACTGGATAAACAAAAGACCAACAGCCAAAAAACAAAAAAGCTAAAATTAGACACTACCATGAGTATAATAAACAATATAGAAACCAAAACGAGCCAAAATGGCGCATCGGGCGTTGGCTCGCCTACAGAGCCATCTAGCACAGTAGTGGCTGACTCAGAAAAGAACCTGACAACACTAGCGAACAACTCCGAAGTACAAAACCCTAACAAAGACGACATCTACGAATCAGTAGCTGAACCACACCCCGACCTAACTAATCAAACTGTGCAGGTTCCTACTTCCAATAAGTTTGAAATACTAGATAGCCACCACCTCAGACGACTGGTGGGCTTAAACCAAATATGGCAAAAAAAAATTCCGCATGTTGAAGAAATTATAGAGGTCAATAGTCAGACAGACTTTGATAAAAATATGAAGAGGGAACCGCAGCCACCCCCAATAACAATCACAGATAAAGCCATGCTATCTACAAAAGTAGGCTTAAAATTTATCGACAAAATTGTTACAACCACCAAATCTAGTCTAAAATTAAATAACTTTGCACAAAGGGCCTACATAAAACCACCAACAAATGAAGCCCATAAAGCTCTCTTAAAGTTCCTACAGGAAGAAAATGTAAGCTATTTTACCTACGGCAGAAAGAGTGATAAAATAAAGGCAAAGAAATTCATTGTTAAAAATGTGTTTCTACCAGACTTCATAGATGAAGAAATAATCGAAGACATTGTAACCAGACACGGCATTCGACCACGACGCGCAATTGTATACCGTAGCAACGTTACACTACTACTCATATTCGACGCGAATACTCCTGACGAAATAGTTTGGAAAATCGACAATATATTGTCAAAAAGTAAATATCGAACGCTTTCGTAATAAAGTAGATGCAGTAACACAATGCAAAAATTGTTTTGAATTTGGGCACGTAAAAGGAAATTGCGGACAACAACCATTAACAGACACAACTGTAGTACTTTCAGACAGTGGCGGGGAAGTGCAAGTGTGCAGTAACTGCAAGAAACCGGGACACACTGCTCGAAGTGCAAGATGCGAAATATTCAAACGTGAGATTGAACGAAAGCGAAAAGCCCGTGAAGATTTCGCTAATAATAATCGAAAAATGCAGACCTCGCGTGAAACAAAGGAACCTAAGGGGCGAAGTCATATACCCCAAATACCAAACAGGAATATGCTGAGACCTGGAACAACATACGCAGCAGCGGTGTCCCCTATACAAGAAAAAGGACACCAGGATACAAATACAACGACGACAGCCCAGCTCCGAAGAGGAGACAGCAACTTTTCCCAAAGGAACAAAATCCTAGAATCGATGGAAGAGTACACAAAACATGACATCCCAGACATTATTAACCTAGTAATGGAAATAACAGCCACAATATTAAACCTTACACTCCCAAATAGTGTAGTCAATAAAAAGTGTATGGCACTAGCCAAACAAATAATGCAAATTTTAGCCACAAATGGATAAGCTATCCATACTTCATTGCAATATACAAGGCCTGCGACCCAAATTCCAAGGACTATCCAGTCTTATTACGAAACATCGTCCCGATATAGTAGTAATCAACGAACTCAACCTAAGAAACAAGAAATTTAAAGGAAACCTAATGGGATACCTTAAGCTACAGGACTTTATTGCCCCGCACTTGGGAACTCGTCTCTACATAAACGAACAACTGACCTGGGTACAGGAAGACTTAATTCCCAGGGAAACCGGCGAAAGAAAGATCGAAGGCTGTAGAATAAGAGTAACGCTGACCAATAATAATTATATTTCGATTGCGGGAGTGTATGTCCCAAGTACTCAAAGTAGGGAAACCGAAAGACAGGTAGAACATCTCCTTCTAGAACCCAACACTATCACAATAGGAGATTTCAATGCGAGGAATAGAAACTGGGGTGGTAACAGCGACTCATACAGGGGACCACGAATTAAAGAACTAATACAATTACACAATTTAAAATTAATTTCACATGGAGCACCATCCCGACTTGGGTACTCTGCGAATATAATAGATCTTGCTATTTTGAGTACAACAAACTTAACAGCAAAGGCACTGTCGATAGATGATATCGGATCAGATCACATTCTATGGATACTTAACACGACTCACACACCACACCGAACATATAAAATGGTCAGAAACCTAATGCTCCTAGATAAAAAAAGAATATGAACGCCTAACCAATGAACTGGCTCCTTTAGTAACCAATATAACTACAAACGAGGAGTGTGAAGAGAGAATTCTACAGGTAGAAAGAACTATACAAAACTCTTTAAATATATTATGCCCCAAAAAAAGAATTGAATTGGGTAAAAGCCTGTTAACGCCAGAAATTATCCAAAAAATTAAGGAAAGAAATGTTCTTCAAAGATTCAGTAGACGGTTCTTCGTCCGGGAAGTAGACAACCAATTACGAGAATTGAAGCAGGATATTAAAGTAGAAATAAATAACTTACGCGAAAAGCGATGGACCGATATGCTAAACAGTAAAGAAGATTATAGAAAAAAACTGTGGAAAATTCAACGAAATCTCAAGAAATCCGACCAAGAACTACCAAACCTGAGAACTAACTCTGCGGAAGAAATCGCTGACAAACTAATGGAAGCTGCACTTATTCAGGAATCAACTGCAGAAGAAAAAAATCAAGCAACACTTACAATAACACCAACAAAACCAATCGAACCCACATCAATTGCGGAATTGATGAATATTATGAAATCCTTCAAAATCAATAAAGCCCCAGGACCGGATGACATCACGATCGGCCCAATTAAATGGGCGGGCTCCAGACTTTTGCTAAACATAGTCCAACACCAACACGGGTTTTTGCCTGGTAGGGGAACACATACGCAAATAATGCGAACGTGCAATTACATCGGTGAAGCATTGGATGCAGGCGAACACGTGGCTTTTGTCTCTACCGATTTAAGTAAGGCGTTTGACTCCATAAATCATGCCGCCCGATAATATGGATTTTCCGTTGGAATTCTCCAAGTTTATAGAAAGTTACCTATCTGAGAGAACCGTACAGGCAAGATATCTTAATACGCTTGGCAGCATAATGAAGATAAAACATGGAGTACCGCAGGGTACAATCCTGGGTCCTATTCTCTGGAATCTGTATATGGCAGATCTCCCAAAGAGCCACATCGCCGGGACCATGCTATCCCAGTATGCGGATGATCTGTGTATTCTCAACAAAGCAAAAAGACCGGAGCAAGCACTGATCAGGGCAGAATGGGCGATCCGAGACCTGGTTGAATACTATGACACATGGGGACTCCAATGTAACATAACTAAGACGGCTGCGATAGTTTTCACATATGCCAGAAACTATCGCAAATGGATCAAAATTAAAAATGAAAGGGTTTTACTTTCACCAACAATAAGTTAAACAAACCTTAGACAAAGCCAGAAAAATTTCATTTAGCCTTGCCCGAATAATTGGATGGAGATCGACCGTCGATATCGAAACCAAGCTCCTAATAATCAAAAGCTGCTTGCAACCTGTATTGGATTACCACGTAGTTCCCATTTATCCGCAAATTTCTAAAACCAATGTCAAAAAATTGGAAGTTTTACTAAAAAAACAGCTGAAAATGATAGCGGAGCTACCAAAAAGCACCCCAAACAAAACGCTATGGGAAGTGCTGGACACGGATCCCTCATACGTGCATTGGGCAGACCAACATGAGCAATGGCTAAGAAAACTACAAGCTCAACAAATACCGGACTTAGAGGTCAGGGAAGGGTTACACCCCCGTCACATACTCAAACCGACCACAAGACTTGGAGAACGAATCCCATATTTAACCCAAAGAGAAAGAAAGATTCCTGTCTCCAAACGTCAACAAGCACGAAGGCATCTACTTTAAAATATGAAAATTATATCTTACTCACAAGATATGAAACACTCACGGACACAAGTGCCACCGACACCAAACCCACACATATTTAGGGTATATTACTTGCAGCAATAAACTCCTTGGGGGTCTGTGCCCACAAGAAACACTCTGAGAGAAGCCTACTACATTAGGAATTAGAATTAAAAAATTTTTTCATTTTCAACTAAAACTATTTCATTATTTTGTGCCATCGTTGCGTTTGGTATTGTTTGTATGTATAGGTGAGTTATCACTTAACAGACTGTCTCTGCTGCTTGTCATTGCTGCTGGTATAGATGTCATCGATTGCGTCATTGTGGATCTTCTTTTATAGTTTCCTGTTGTACCATCATATTTCGGTAAAGTAGGTTTAATTGGATAGTCAGTCTGATCTATATATTTTTTTATTCTTGATTTGAAAATTGCGCACGTGTCACTATCACATGCAGAGTGATTTATATCATGGTTAGAATGGTATTTGTTATTGCTGTAAATGCAATTTACACACTTATAAACATTTTTATCGCAATTATTCGACTCGTGTTTCCCTGCACATTTTGTACATGACGCGTCATTGTAGCATTTTGTACCACTATGTCCAAATCTTCCACATTTGTAGCACGATCTTACATTAATAAGATCATAAACCTCCTCTTCTATTTCTTGTGCTTTATAATTATTAAAATTTTCTATTCCAACAACTTTCATTTTTGGGTTCATTAGTTGTTCTCTTTGAACTTTAAAAGAATTTTGTGTTTTTTGGTTTAATATATTTTCTGCAGCTACTACACGTTCTTCGTTCATACAATATATTATGACTTCGTCATCACTTTTAAAGTTTATTCTTTTCGTTTGTATACTCTTTTCTTTATTTAAATAATGAAGAACAAAATCTTTTGCTGAAATTTTCCCTTCTTTCTTAGTTTTTTTTACAGTAATTTTTGGAATATGTTTTTGCATTGGTTTTATGTTCGTACCCATACAGCACATGAATATCCATAGGATGTTAAAAAAACATCCATCTTGGATTTTAAGGATATCTTATACAAATCCGTTTCATGTTCGGCGGACGTCTTCAGGATGTAGTATGGATAGACGAATGTCACAGTTTCGTATATTCATAAAACATCCACAAAGGACGTTTGAAAAACATACGAACGGGACAT
>NW_020438985.1:418396-428302 GCF_000699045.2 Agrilus planipennis | reverse complement strand
AATGTTGTATTGCTTAAAATCGCTTCATAATGACGCGGTAAACGTCATCTGTAGTACAAGCCATTATTTCTCGTAAAAAATAAAGGATAAAAAATTGATATTGTGGGTTATCCTTAAGAGATAGACATATACCATCCCGGACTTTTCTGTAGACCGTTTTAAGGTGTACAATATTGTAGTCTATTATTTTGATCTATCTCGTAGGGTTCAGCCAGCGTTTGCAATGTAAGCGCAAAAATGTATTTATTTACGACATCACATTACAAACCTCTAAAATTATCAGTGTTTCTCTACTATATTATGCATGTATTATACATATAAACCTTCCTCNCTATCTCGTAGGGTTCAGCCAGCATTTGCAATGTAAGCGCAAAAAATGTGTTTATTTACGACATCATATTACAAACCTCTAAAGTCATCAATATTACTCTACTATATTATGCATGTATTATACTTATAAACCTTCCTCTTGAATTACACTATCTATTAAAAAAAAAAGGCATTAAAATCCGTTGCGTACTTTTAAAGATCTAAGCGTACATAGGGACAGATAGCGGGGGAAATGCGTTGCATGATTTCGTTACGTAGCAACTCGCATGAAACGAACTTACCCTACCGTGCGTAAATAAGTTTCACATCAAAAAATCTCTTATAAAAAAGCACGTTAACAATAAACAATATGCCCTCGAGCGATAGCTAATTGTTTGTCGTTAAAAGGGAAATGTTGTTTTGTTAAAACTTGTTTTTTTATCTAAAAATATCTCTTTATAATTTTGGCACGCTAATCAAACCTAACCTTTAAGTGGTGTTGACATGAGAATTTTCCCAGAGTTAAAGAGGTATTTGGAATTAACTTTTTTTTTACTGTTTGCAAACCATGTTGGAAAGCGTGAATATTTATTTTCGTGTCTAAACTTTTGTACGTGCTAAAATTTGACTTATTTGAGCGACCGTGACTGAAAACATCAGTAAACTGGTAAATATTTATTTCCGCAATCTGGAACTGTGCGAAAACGCGTGAATGAGAATTTATTCGGTAAATATTCAAACATACTTTTATGCATGTCTTTCAATAAACTCTCTGGTAGGTACGAAAAATATGACCCTTCAGCTAACTTATTTAGCACAAGACAATTTCCATATCTTTAGTAACCATTAGAAAATGGGAGTTAATAGTAAACACGTGAAATTATCTTGTTCTTTGAACAATAAACTAGTTAATATGCAAATTTTACAGAGGATAATTTAATTAAAAAAAGAAACTAATATGTATCAATATAGTTAGTAGAAGTAGGTAGTGAAAACATTTGTTTTGAACATGAAACACTTCTTTCAAGTTGTTTGTAGTTAATTAATTTTTTGATGTGACTATTTTCAGTAGATTTTGTTGTTTAGGATGATGACAGAGATTTATCGTTTAATTTATCTTTTATATATATTAAATAATATTTCGAAAATTACTATTGTTATAACGAGCACCATAAATTAGACACTGATTTATGTAATATGTCGATTTGGTCCTTTTTCTTTTGTAACTGCTCGTTAATCTATCTTAAGTCAAGTCTAATTTATTTTTTCATTTTCGCATGAAAGGAAGTGAAATTCGAGCGTAGAAAGAAAGAATCAGCGGTCTATTGTATTGCAACGTCTTCGACGAAGCCGACCAGCGTATCGATTACACCTTTAAATAAGTCTTAAGGCACCTGACAAACTTTCTGTTTGGTTTGATATTCTTCTCTCATCATTTCGACTACCTACCCTCGTTTTTAATGACAGATTGGGAAAGCCGGATTTATCGGTTTCCTTTTTAATAAAAAAGAACCGAAACCAATTTGTTAGTTCGACATGAGTCAACGATAATAAATAAATTGCAATGCATTACACCAAAACCCTTATTGTTTTAGTACACTCATAACTTCACGCCTGTGAATTTAAATAAAACAGTTTACTTGCCAATGTCCGAAAGAAAAATGAAGACTCGAAGTTCTGTAGGTACAAATATTTCTTCTTAATTGGATTGAAATTGATTGAATATTACTCCCAACTGCAGCAAACCTTTTAGATGCTAAATCAAAAATGTCAATGTAAAATAATTTTAACAAATTGTGGAAATCGCAACACAAATTGTTTATTTTATGAAAATGCTTGTCTTAATCAAAAGGCCGTCGTCATCATCATATGCTCGTCAGTCCTAAGACTGACTGGTTGGACTCGCATCTCCACTTTTTCCTATTCTCAGCTAATCTTTGCATTTTCCTAACACTAGAACATCCCACATCCTTAACTATCGTATTTGTGAACGATAATCTAATCTAGGTCTACCTCTACTCCTCATAACTCCTTATTCTGTTTCTAATATGTCTGACTTGACCATCATGCCTGCCTGAGAAGATTTCCTACCTATCTATCTTCGCCTATTTTTTATTGACTTCCATAAAGTAATCTGTTCTCCCATTCTTATTAATAACTTTTCATTTCTAACCTTCACTATAACACCGCATTTCTAATACTTTTAACCCTTTCTATTCCGCCTAGCCCACCGTCCATGTTTTCTACCCTTTCAGCGCACATATACGTATAACTTTTTGTATCTTTTTCGAATTTCTATTATAAATTAGACGTTCATGAGTATAGAGGTGAATTTTTTTTGTTAAATGCGACTCGACCCTGCTCTATCGTCTGTTTTATATCTCTACTGCTCCTTCCATCCTGAGTTACCTCACTTCCTAGATACTACAAAATCTTTTTATTCCCTTGCATACAATACTATTTTGTCAATGCCGAAAAGGCCGAGAAGTTAATATTTTCAGTTTTTGATAGATGTCTCATTTAAATTCACTGAATACTGTTTGTTCATTAATAAAATATTCTGAGACAAATTGGTAGTACGGAAGTACGCATTACAGACAAAGAACGAAGTACGGTTAATATCCGTTAGTTACAGTGACAATTTGATTTATATTATCTGATAACCACATACGCACGTTCCTTTAACAAAAACAATGTGATTTTGTCGAATAAATTATAGATTTTACTAGGAAATACAACAACAGTAGCACATGTAAAATTTATTCGTCGTTTTACTATTACAACAAATACAAACGGTGCGTATAAACAAATATGGATGTATATATTCGGTAACTTTGTAGGCCTCTCCCTGTTGCTGAGTCCCACATGCAAACACGAACATGAGGGGGGTTGAAGTTAAGTGTTCCTGAGGGAAGAGTTATTAAAGCTCCGTGCTGTCTTTTGTCACGATGTATACGATACGATGAAAACGAAGGGGAAAGAGCGTTTGAACAGACCGACATCCTTTGGAGATTAATTTACAAAGAAAAATCTTTTGAAATTAATGTGATAGTGCAAGAGATGGATGCGTCAAGTATAATTAAGCATAACGTTCAAAATGATAGCCATAATAACGAGGAGTTGAATAAAATAAGAGACAGGATTTTAATAAATTTTGGGTTTGTTCGGAATATATAAACATGAATATTTTCACAACTTATCACAAATTAAAACATTCGAGGAAAGGCTAGGCGAAACAGATACCTCGGTTATGTCTATATTACCGGAAATGTATGAAATCTAGGAACTGCATACAATTCCTAGGAAATATATATATAATTTCGAGGCTATTTCGGAAATGTATACAATATTGTTTCAAGGATTTTTTAATGAACAGGTATCCTGGGAAATATACATATTTCCTAGGAACTGTATGAAATTCCGATATTGTACTAGGATATGTATAAAACTATTGCTTTCTGTGAATAAATACTCTAACAAATCACAAATACCGCCCAAATCAATTTTTTTTGGAGTCCGAATTTCCTCCAGATTGATGAAGGCAACTTGTCGCTCTCCGATATGTTTAAGTTCTACAAGAAGTGGTACTTTGTTGCTTCTACTAATACAAAGAAAAAAGTTTGTTCTTCGTCAGATTTTTTAAATTGGTATGTATAAATGCCTAAAGTAAACTCATACGTATAGATAGGTTTATGTTGCGTTAGTGGATAGGTGTAGTAATCGTGTTCTTCCGCGTGCGCTTTAGCATTAAAAGCTTTGCAGAAATGAAGCGGAAATCCGAAAGCGAAGGGTTTCTCAGTGGAGTGGATGTCAAGTTCTAACTTGGTTCGGAAGGGTAATTGCACCAACCCCTCCGCCCTCTCGGCGGTATTTCCGTTCTCTTTCTTAAGATATGAGAAATGTTGGAAATAACGTCGAAGAAAATTCAGCAGTTATCTCTAGGAAACGAATATATTTCTATTACATATACATTACATACTAAGTACAGTATGTGTATATATGTATATGTAACGTCTGGAGCTGCACGTGACTCAGCAATACGCCTCGAGTAAACTTGGATAATATGCGGCACGACGAGAGTATCTTCTACAATGTCAGATTTTTTAATTTCATGTCCGACGTCTAACACTGTCACAAGAAAAATTACGATATTTTTATTGGTATTGTAGGTACTCAAGAAAATGTACCTTTTTATAAATGATTTCGTATTATGTTGTATTTGCTGCGATTAATGTATTCAGTAAGGAGTATCAATCAATAATAAATATACGAGTTGCCTTTGTTCATGTTTTCGTTAGACTGATGGTCAAATTCAGGCTTATAAAAATAAGGATCAGATATTTAAGTTAATTAAAAGACAACTTTTTTCTGTTTTGATATCGATTGTTTATTTCGTCCTTCCTTTATTGAGCATTGTGACAGAAAACGTTTATATGAACAACAGTTGCAACTGATATCTCAATTTCATATGCATTTCGAAAATTCAAATACTGTCACATCGGTGCTAGATACGACTGCATTAGACGGCTTTGTAAAAATTCAGGTTGAAAATGTGTCGTGAACATTCCTTCGCTGCAATGTGTTGTGTGATTCGTACACAGGACGACTTATCGAGAGTATAGGATTTCATCAAGATATGTAAAATAATCAAATAAACTAAATAGTTTCAACAATATTGTGCAACAAATGTGTGTCAGTGTATCTAATACATGTGGAATGAGATTAAAAACACAGCTACACAAAGAAAAATTCGGCCTGGGGCAGTGGCGGACTAAGACTAAAGCGAGTCCTAGACAACAGTGTAAATCTGGGCCTATTTTTCAGTCATGACACATACTTTACGTTTGGTGGTTTGTTTTTAAAGCATATAGAATGTAGTTCTGTTTAATTATCGGATTTCCGTTAAATAAAAATAACAATTAATTATAGAAATTAAAAAATTAAAAACCTAATTTCCAGGTTCTAAAAATTACGGGCCCTAGGCACGTGCCTAGGTTGCCTAGTCCTTAGTCCGCCTCTGGCCTGGGGGTATGAGTACGTATACAGTATGTTTTTGAATCGCTGAATTCAAATCCGAGGTCAATTTAACTCCATACGTCGTACTTTGAATATAATCTCAAAAAACCCTTCAAACTCCACTAAAACCGTTAAAATGAAATATTTCGACCGGGGGAATTTAACTATATATACCGTATGCTTTTGGGGACCCTGAATCAAAATCTGTGGTCAATTTAACCCCAACACGTGAGGGTTTGGATATCACCTCAACACTACAATATCCACCAAAATCGTCTGGGATTATCATGATTAACGGTTTTAGTGGTTCTGGAGTGGTTTTTGAGATGATGTCCAAACCCTCACGTGCTGAGATTAAATTGACCGTAGATTTGGATTCAGCTTATCCAAAAACGTACGGGACACGTAGTCAAACCCCCAGGCCGAAATGTTTCATTTTAACGGTTCTAGTGGATTTTGAAGGTTTTTTTTGAAGTGATGTCCAAACCCTGATTGTGCGGCACAACCGTAGAAAAAAAGAATATTTGTTTGATCGCTTCGCATCGCATCGCATCCGTCTGGCCTCGGTCGGTCGCGGTTTCACGACCAGCCGCGACCATTCGAACACAAATAACGCGTATTATCAAGACCGACGATCAAGCAGGCGAAGTCCGCTTTGCGCTGTACACGTTCGCAGCGCCAGTCGCAATCTTGCATTACGCTACATAAATTGTTGCACAAGAACTTAAGAGCATTGCATTGCAAGGAACGAAAGAACGTTTTCGATTCAGCTGATGTTATGCCATTAGGAAGATTTATGGGCGATTCAGCGTCATCAGCTTCCTTACGTGCGCTCGCGGAAGAAGAAGAACTGATGAAGGTAACTCTTCACTGTGTGCATGTGTGTTGTACGTATACTGTCTCCTTCGGGACGTCACGTCACGTCACGTCAGGGACGTTACAATGTAATAATGTATAAATACACGGATCGTTGGCGCGTCGTTAAGTGCTCGTTCTCTGCATTGTAGGAAAACACTGCAACACTTTGATGTTTATGTTTAGTTTTCTACAAATCAAAATTGCAATATCTCGTTCGAGAAAGTAATACGGTAACTTCAACAACACGTCGTGCTTTCCACGAAATCTGATGGATAAGGAAACAACGTCGTGGGATTTCAGTTTATTGGATCGAAAGACTGCTTCTAGTAGATGTTTCAAAATCTCTACAGTATCAGAACTTTGATACACATAAATTACTTTAATGAAAATGCTTGCGTGTTTATGGATATTGAAAGTTCGTTTTCGTTAAATCCTTGTATGTTTGTTAGAGGAATTTCTTAAACTTTTTTGTTACTCTTAATTAATTTTTATCAAACCAATTTGTAATTTTACAAAAATAGCTTCCATTAGCTTTGTTAAAAGATTTTGAGATATATTCTCATATTTTGTACTATTAATTTAAGATTGCTTGTACGTCATCAACATACTAGGTACATAGTCAATACGAACAATCTGATCAATATTGACTAAGTTAGAAACAATAGATATTGAACACGTCCTTTGAAATAAGGAGAAATGGCTATTTATTTAACTATAGAATTGGGAATTTAAATGATAATCGTAATGCTCATGTTTTAAAATAATTAGTTATAAGTATACTTCGTTTAGTTTCTCTAGCGATGTGACCTTCAGTTGACCGGCGCAAAGTAGAAAAGAACAGCACTAGACCAGAAAAGAAAGGAGGCAACTCTCGGCCAAATTCTTAACCGGTTATATTTGAAGAGATATTAAAGGCTTTAACGCTTGTTTTCGACTCGCACTACTATTCATGATTGAACAAAACTTTTGGCAAGTACTGTAAGTTTAAAGAACATGAGTCGAGAGTATAATGAGCTTTTTCCTCCCTACCTACGATTTTGCCAGCGCGCATCCAAGACATAGGAAGGGGCACATCGCTAGACAAAATAAATGAAGTATAGATACCTAACAGAAAATGTTCTACACAAGTGCAACAAATTAATTTTAAATGTAATTGTCTTTACATTTGTTTATCAAACACGATATATAAAATATACTCGAGAGGTAATGTGGGAATTAATATTTTTTTTTTTTTGAGAATTAGAATAGCATTATTGTAAAATATTCCCCTTAGGTGTACCCACTGGCAGAAATTAATTTTTTTGAATTAATAGATAGGCATATGAACCTGTTCAATGTGCTGCCAGGAGCATTTGTTGTTGCAACATGTGTAAAACACACGCACTGTCAACTTAGTTAAGTACCCATACATGTTCGCTACGGTTGAAGCCTAAAAACGTTCTGTTTTCCGCTTCCGTCCCTTTTATCTCGATTCCGTAGCAACGCCCTATTAACTCGATAAATGTACACATACGTAGACTGCAACCATTAACGAAAATTGCCCATTGTGCATAATAACGTGGGCATGGACGCGATTTCAGCAAGCGGTGCATATGTAGGTTTTCGTTAGGGAAAACGATGGCTATTACACAACTACGCCGATAACGACGACGTCGACGACGATGACGAGACGGTGTCAGGGACGCCAGTGTCCGTTATTATTTTCGATGTAATTATTGTAGTTGGCAGCGCACACTGCGTCCCTTACATTCCCATATTAATCATCGGGAACCGCGGACAATTTGGTTTTCTTGTTTCTAATTTTAATGGGCGAACAGACGAATTCATCTTTTTAGTGAGTCAGAGAAGACACTATACGTAATGTACAAACGTTGTACGTTGCACGCCAAATTAATATTGTGCGACTAATTAAATCGGATCTATGATTTCGTTGAAGAATAAAAATTCACTGTTTTATTTAAAACATTTAATTGAATTTCTATTCTAATCACTAAAAACTAAACTTCACCGTCTAAATTATAACTATCAAATTCGTCCAAGAAAGAAAAATATTTTTGGGTGGTTACTGGAACAAAACTTACTTGTTTGAGAGATGAAATCTGAATGTCTAATTCTTAATGTACTATGAACTCTAACTATGAACAGGTAAACTGGTGAATATTATTGTAGCGGCGTCGAGTAACTAGAAATTGAATATAATATAATACAGAATATGGAAAGCCCTATTATTAAATATGAGCACAATCGCCATACAACATTTCTTTCCAGTTTACAAGGGTTCTGTGAATACCCAGGTAAAATGTAAACTGGTCCTGTTGTCACTAACTTAGACACTATTTAAAATTGCAAATATGAATTTAAATTAAAAATATTTCATGTACAAAAAAAGAGAAAACTTCGGACTTAACACGTAATATGACTGAAATACGAGACTGAAGATAGTAAAAAAATGGAAAACTAGAAACACTTCCATTATCAATCAAAGACGATCACAGCCATATTAAGATTAACTGCATACACATCCAATTTTGCCTATAAGTGGTTTTGAAAGTAGTGCTGGTTTTAAAAGGGGTTGTTATGTGTTATTCGGGTTAGTTACTAATTAGTAATTAGATGGCATTTGAGCGTGGTTCATACATATCAAACTCGATGTATGTACGTACTAATCAAGGAATCTGATTCAGACCTTAACCTAACTGAAGTGGTTGTAATTAGAGATGAGCCGGATAGTGATTTTGCCGCGTACCTGATTACTGTATGTATATACATTGTCTATCTATTTTTCATAAATATTTATCATGTAAAATCATAAAGCTCTAATCATTCATGAATAGGCACATATTTTAAGCAATTTGTTTTAATTCCTAGCATCGCTAGGTATCGGTAATAATTGCGTATCTCTGCGATCCGGGAACGTGATAAATCATCATAGGCCATGCCGCCTGAACCCTTCATCGTACATTCGCACAGTCGGGGTTGGAAAATGCAGAGGAGACTTGACTGTGCAAGCAATTTCGTTGCAGCGGCTTCGAAAACGTCGAGTGAAACGTATATATGTATTACCGATGTATGTTTATGTATATGTAACTCATTGCATTCAAGATATGTCGATGTGGATGATGGTAAAGTTGAGATGGCAATAATTCAAGGCAAATGTGCACCTACACAACGTTGGTAGCAATTTCGAATACTTCGTATTGATATTTTAGAGTTTGTTCACTCGATAAAAGGAAATAAATAGGTTTAGAAAACGAAACATTTTGAGAAACTTGAAAATGTTATAAAATAATAGTTTTCCTGGAAAAATCTACGAATGTGAAAGAATGGTTCTTAAAGTATGCAAAATATCATGAATTTGTGTAGTAGTGTGAATACAATTTGCGACATTTCATCTGAAAACCCCGAAATAGTCATGGAACATTTCGTAAAGTGGACATCGTGATTCTGGATTATGTACCAATGTTGATCATCACTAACTTAAAAAAAAAACTTTTGGGTGTTTCATTCCCACCAGCCAGTAATGCTGGTGGGCGGGCAGTCCCTCCGGACTATGCCGGAAGGTAAGGCGGAAGGCCCTCTTCAGCCTGCTTTGACGAATCGTGGGAATGGGTGGGTGGTGGTTCGGGTGAGAAAGATGAGACGGACGAAATGAAGACAGAAGAGAGTGAAAGATTATCTGTGGAATATTACTGCCTCAGCATTTGCCTAAGTGATCCAAGGAAA
>NW_020438985.1:405997-417509 GCF_000699045.2 Agrilus planipennis | reverse complement strand
TACAATACAACACAGTTGGCCGTGTTCAACGTCATTCTTGGAGAAAAGCTTCAAAAGCGCCTCTGTCTGAAATAATCACGGCCGTACTTGCTGAGGAAAACGGTGACATTTTAGTTCTTTTTAGCGTGGAGGTATAAAAAATCGTTTGAAGTCAGATCAGTACCATAAGGCGGAAGCGGGACTGCTTTTTGTGTTAGAAACTCATATGGACAAGTCCCGAGACACTATTTTAGTTCACACGGGTTGCCAAATCAAAATTTGACATGTTTGTAGCAAATTCTCCTCTCTTTCATATGGGCGCCACAAAATGGCGCTAATAGTAGTACTTATTTGCTTATGACGGTAGTGTCAGGGTTTATTGAGGACCCCTCGTATGCAAAGAGAAGGATAATAACTTCTACTTTTTTTTATTTTAATGGTGAAGTCCGCCTAAATGTTTTATTACTTGGAGTATTACCTATTCCGTGGAATTAACGTTGTTATGCCTATTCATATTATTTTATGACACTGTTAATTTTCGTGTGGCTCTCCTAATCCAGGGACCTGAACGTTTCAACCTTGTAATTAAAGTAAACATCGCTAACAAATATAGGACGCAGAATGCAGATTAGTGCGTGCGTTGAACGTTGTTCTGTTGTTGTTGTTGTTATTATTACGTTTCCACAGATGTATTATCACAATTTTGTAAATGGTAGCTCAGCTGCTGCTGTTAAAAGCTGCGAGTCGGATGTATTATTATAACCGCTGGCATTTTTTTGGTCTAGAAACAAATGATACGTTCATATTCTGAGAAGTCGAGTGGAACAGCGGGCCGCAAATAGAAAATAATTGCAGAAATCGCAGAAAACCACCTATATTTTTGGTTCCAATATTCAGTCACGGAATCTAGGAATAATAGAAATGAACTGATTTACATATATTTTTTTTTTGAAGTCTAAATAAGTAGTTGTTAAGAGATCGTTTAAAAATTTTGCATTATTAGTAGGTAGACAGTCTGTGATATTCTTTTCTAGTTTTTTTACTGCTCTTATGTGTAATTTGGATCAATTATTTTTAAAAAAATGATACATCGTTCGAGGATAATTATAATCCTCTTTATGTTACGATTTCAGTTTATATGAATAAAATGTAAAAATGTACGATCATTTCGCGATATGTACCTGTGAGTAGTATTAAATAGAAGGTATATCTGCACAAAATTCAAAAACACCAAAAAGTTTCATCACCGGACTGGTCAAATGATTAAATGTATATTAGTTTTATAATGTGACCACAGTCTTCTTTCAGAAATGTCGACGGACACTATGATTTTTCGGTATGTTTTCAGTTTACCGATTGTTGGAAAATTAACAAGAAAATATACGTAACTTTTAAGTTCTCCTCTTTTCAAACAGTCGCTTTTATTACCTATAACGAACCTGGAGTTTTTAATAGAAAAGAGATTTTGCAATTAACCTAGGGCATACCTATTTATAATACAAGCGCATCATGTTAAAATTGTGATGAAGGAACTATCGACTGTTCGTATTTCCACGGTAATTAAATTGATTGTGAACGAAAGAACAACGCGACGTGACGGTGAAGCCAGAGCCATGTCCTCTTCTCTGTCTATTAAAATTACAATTATTAATTTTATCGTCGCGTCGCAAGTTATAATCGGAAGAGTGAAGACATTAGAAGAATAGGAAAAGCAGAAAGAGCAACAGCAGAAGGAAGAGGAGGAGGCGAAGAAGGAACAATCGTCTTATACACGATGGCGTTTTTGTGCCATGCATTTCTTCGGCTGTGTTGCAGCCAGAGAACGGCACGTTCGGTTGCTCTGTCACGCCATAGGAAACACAATAGGGGTCCGGCCCCTCTTTCGACGTAATGATAGACCGCAGCGTTGGAAACTATCAATTTTCCTGCACCAGCCCGCATCAGGAGGAAATATAGCCGTAATGGGTTGTACTGAAACGATTTTTTACATTTACCCGTTAACAAGCACGAGGTTGAACAAGAAGAGAAAGAAATGTACACGGCCGAGTGACTAGATACACAGAGTTCTGCTATCCTCCGTACTCATACGTAATATTCAGTTTAACCACCGAGGCGATTAAGACTAGCAGAAGGTTTATGTAGCAACCTACAAATACGTAAACCTATAATCAAAATTTTAAAAAATGTTATAAGGGCAGAGGATACAGTAGCCTGTCATATACAGACATCATTTTTTTTACTCACTTCACTCATGTTTGATACTAACCCTAAGCTCGCGGCGGCCTCTGGGTTATGTGTTTTTAACACATATGACATATGAGGTCCACGGTTGGACCGCCGAGAGTTATAATTTCACAATATCAGATTTAAAATCTAGTGCGTTTTCTGTAAGATATAAAATTTGCCTAGAAAGAGTGCGTAATTAACGAAAAGTTTGACGCCAATGGCGACATGAAATGTGTACAATTGCGATCGTTCAAAGGGATAGAAGTACGTGATTGTATTCTAACGTGACAGAGCGGTAGTGTGATGGGTGACGGGAAGGATGTAGTTGAGTGAAGAGCTTTTTAACAAGAACCAACCCGCAGGCATCTATGCCTTTGTACGTACGCACAACGAATGTCAAAATTTCCTTTACAGGAAGTTGCTTTGGGCAGGTTTTTATAATGAGAAGAGAGAACGGCAAATTACAATTCTGCCAATTGCCTGAATATTACAAAAAATAAACAATAAACGTACCTATGAACTCCATCCTTCGTTACTACTAGCACACAGTCCTAGTAAAAAAATGTACAGAATAATAACTAATTAACGATTTATTCTTTTGTGGTGAAAAGATTTTTGATATTTTCATTATAAGGTAAAATCTTTATTAAATTAATGCATAAAATTAATGTCCTGTTGTAATTCTGAACATCCCAGAATTATGTCGTGGACAAAGAAATTGAATTGCTAACGTGACGCTAATTCGGGTGCTTTTCGTGAAATCCTTAACCCAATTCGGGTAATATTACATCGAACGAGGGACGTGATTCTTAAATGGTTTCAACATATCGAGTTAAATGGCACCCAGGATAACGCTTCACCGGTAACACTTGATCCACATTCAAATTTTCGTACGCTACAATTTTATTGAAGTATACACCTCGCTCTACTAGTTTTTGATTGCAATTAGGTTATCGCAAGTATGTATTTAAATTTCGTGTCAAATATAACGATCAATTAGTTAATTTTGTGTACCTGCCTGTAACGCCTAGGACTATGTTAATTGATTATGCACGTGAAACGACAAAATTTTGCGAGTATTGACAGTTCTTGACGTAACTCTTTATCCGAGAGTTGTGCCATGCGAACGTGGACCTTTTAATTGCGAAATCAATTCAGCAAACAAGTCAGGAACTGATTGAAGAATTTATTTTGAATAAATACTGTCCATATTTTGAGTTATGGCATATTACGATAATGTTCTGCTGTAACTGTCTACGGCGTGCTGATGGGTTCCAATGAAACTCGACAAATTACTGACTTCACATCATATTTTTTTTTTAAAAAATATTTACTCATAATAAGTGGCAATCGCGGCACTGACGAATGACTGCAAGTCAACTTGAAGCAAATGGCGTTACAGTAAGAAATATTTCCAAAAATTGTCAAAATATGTTGTCTTGTATTCTCTATTAATTTAACTGAAATTACCCTTCTTGTAACATCATTATAGTAAAATTGTAGTCAATTGAAGTAATCACCGGGACTTCTGAGTCAAAGAACAATAACACGAAAACAGACAAAGAATCGAAGCAGGAGACTTATTGTTTGAATTGCGTCTTTCATCTTTCAACGGAAAAAACTCAAGGTAATTTTAAACACAAATAAACGCATTTTCTTTGTATTCCTTGTTCGCTTGTTTAGAAAACAAAAGAGATGAGTCTCCTTGGGTATAACAGAAAAACTCACAATCAGAAGTAGTTCTGCGCTTATAATAGCACAGCTCGTTTTTATTTCGCTGGGCGCGTCCAACATGTAGCAGCGATTTCGCCTTTTACATAAAGAACCAGAAATAATTATATTAATTATCAGTTCGGCACTTGTAAGGTACCTAGTAATTAATTTCTTTTAGTATTCACTTTTAAACGTCACAAACCAATGAATAATTGTGTACATTTAGTATCGAAGTGTTTCTATTGTACGAATAGGCTGGACCCCTTTTGCTTAATACGATTTACTTTCTACATATATATTGCGAACAGAAATTTAATCAAGGCTTTCTCCTGTCCCTCTTTACTCCTGTTTCTGCTTCATATTGACCTAAGTAACTCTTCATGCTCCAGAAGGCGTCCTACTGTTCCAACCTTTCCTTTTTCATATTGACTTCCATGCGTGTCCAGCCACTCTTAGGACTGACGACCTTATGATGATAATTGACTTCCGAATCGCCCTATGGTCTCCTATTCCTTGTAAACGTCCTTATTCCTAATCTTTTCCATTTAAGGTAATTTCACCACCTTCTTTAACACCTTATTTCAAATACATAAATAACTCTTTCTTTTCCACCACGTCTATCGACTACGTTTCACACCCGTACAGAACCGTGCCCTAAATATGCACTTTTTCGAATTCCTAAAGAAGTCATTTATTTGTGTTAAATACCACTTTGAGTTATTATTTGTTTTGTATCTCTACCCTTTGCCACTTTTTCCAATCCGACTTATCTCATTTCATAGATATAGAAAATCTCATCTCTCATCTCCAATTTTTACATTTACTTTCACCTACTTGGCATATCATAGTTTTTAGCTTATTTATATTTATTTTTATTCCAAGTTCTTCTTTTCTCTTAACTCCTCTTTGCTAATACTGCTACAATCTTTTGTCCCCCGTAAGCTGACCTGCTACATACATGAGTATAATAAACGTTGGTGCAGTTGGGCAATTAACCATTAGTAGAGCATTTTAAAATTAGTCGCGAAAGCTTCTAATGGCTTGCAGTTTGTTCCTCACGTATTTTCAATCAATCATCACGGCCATTTTCCGTGGTTTGATTTTGACACGACAACGTCGACGGCACCGAGTTGCAAATTAGCTTATGCTTTTAATGACTGTGCAAAAAGTAAAATTTGCTTAGACTAGAGACAGGGCGGGCGAGAGACATCGAGAGGGCTCTGCTCCGACAACCGCTACTTATCTTGGCCCAAATGCAGTCGCAAACACTAAAAAACATTAATAGCCTCTTCCTGAACGCGAACGAGTTACTTAACACGCAAGTCTAACGTACCAACCAAGTTTATACAAAGTTAAGAGACTAAAAACGGTGAGACATATTGTGCAGCGAACGTCTTTCCAAATACAATAATGAACTGTTTATAATTGTGTTTGGTGATATAGCATCATTCGAATTTTTAAGTTAATATACCAAAACTTTAATTTGCGGTGGTAAATCTAAAACTAATTAAACGATAAAAAAGAACCGGAAATAACTGCTCTCTTGGCAATTTTATCTTTTAATTTCACAAAAACACATCTGGCCTCAGTTGTCAGATTCACGTTGACCTATAAATTGATTAGTCAAAATGAAACTATCACGCGAAGAGTTTATATTTGAGCTTTTGAAAGACTTTCGGGGTTGCAGTTGGAAAAGTTTTTTTGATTCGATTTCAAATCAGGGCAACCTCCCTAATTATAATAAAGATTATTTCAGTCAGTACAGCATAATAGATTATTGTTATTGATGCTGTTAGTTTATTGGCTGGAGTAGGGGATTGCTCTTTGAAATGGTTCAGTCTTTATCTCGATGAAAGAAATTTTGGGGTTAGAATAAAAAGCTATACATCCAGGCTCTACTTTGCGACATCCGGGGTGCCCCAGGGATTGATTCTAGGACATACATTATTCCTATTATTTATATATGCAGATGAATCAACAATTCACAGTTGCTACTTTCGAGTTGCCCCTGAATGTCTCTAGACCAGTGATTCTCAACGTGTGGGGTGCGCTTCCCTAGGGTGCTTGATGAAACTAAATGTTTGACGCGACCATATGGAGAAAAAATGACAAAGTTTAGAGTCTAGACGTCTAGAGCAACGTTTCTCACATTTTAGTATTTGCGTGCAAATGTTCAGTAAATATTCTCGTCTTCCCTCCTCATGAAATAATTTTCAGAGTTCAACGGGGCCTAGATATTTTAGAAATTCGAAAAAGATTTTTAAAGGTGTATGTTTTGAGCGCGGCACTGTATGGGCGCGAAACATGGAAGGTGGACGCGGTGGAAAAGAAAAGGTTAGAAGCGTTCGAAATGTGGTTTTATAGGTGGATGATGAGAATACCGTGGATAGAAAAGGTTAAAAAATGAAGAAGTATTAGAAAGAATAGGAGAGCGGAGGGCTCTATGGAAGTTAATAAGAAATAGGCGAGGTAGGTTGGTAGGACACTTTCTCAGGCATGAAGGTATAGTCAGAGACATATTAGAAACAGAAACAGGAGTTAAAAGGGTAGGATAATAGAGGTGGACCCAGATTAGATTATTGGTCACAAATAGTTAAGAATGTGAGATCTTGTAGTTTTAGGGAAATAAGAAATGAAAAAGATTAGTTCAGGATAGAACTGAGTAGAGGTGTGTGTCCAAGCAATCTTATGACTAACGACCTTATGATGATGAATTTTGACAAATGCAGTGTGCTTAAATATAGTAGAAGTAGAAAAACCTCTTTCTTTAGTTATAAAGTTGGTATAGACTTTGTAAATAAAGTCGACAAGGTAGTTGACCTAGTATAATATTCGGTAAAAGAGCGTTATTTTTGATGAGCAGATCATGCACACCTGGTATACTTCCAAGACATTCTCACGCTTCTTGGAAACCTTTCCATAAGTCCGTGAAACAATGAGTACCTTACGGTAAAAAAAAATCAATGGATAGGTACGTATGGCCTGCGGTACGTTTTTTTCTCCTCATTTGTTATTACAAGCACGTTAGTCGTTGTCAAAGTAAAATAAATACGTTCCGAACGCGACTAAGGACGAAAGTAAAACCGCTGTGAAACAAGAAATAAATCGGCATCGAAGGATGAAAATATGTCCGATTGTGAATCGAGAACCGACACCGAGAATTCAATAATAATCACGTAGTCTTGATTCGCTTCAGCTGAATCGAACGAATACCGATGGAATTATGAATTGCTCATCGCTAGAAATAGGACGAGAACGCGGTGAAATAATTCAGGATCATTGCAAAGGTTATAATAATAACAATTATAATGATAGTATTTAAAAAGCTGCGAGGATTATTACAAAATTGTAAAAGTATAGTGAAACAACTCATTTTAAAAATGTACCTACTAAGTACTCATGGATTATTATTTATCAAAAGAAATACGTAAATGTAAATTATGCTTTGGTAAGCTTTACGTAAATATATAAATTAAATATTACAGATTCTTGGCTGTTTCCAAGTAATAGATCATTAAAGCGATTTAAACGCAGAAATGCTATCTGAGCTTCATTGGAAATTATTCAAATGGATCACAATTTTTAAGCTCGATAAACTTTTAACCTGCCGTGAAAGCCTAGACAAGATAAAAATAATTGATTTTTATGACAAGGTTTATCTGTGGATGTTTTTTTCGCAATTATTATGTTAATTTCCGTTACTTTTTCCGATAAGTCATCGGTAAAAATCTATTGATTTTGTTTTATCGAAATCATCTGACATCCATAAATCAGTATGTCAAAAATTTTCTAAGTGCATCTTCTTCAGGAAATTTGGAAAATCGTTGGATTTTCTAAATGTGTAAGATAGTTGAAATGCTGATGTTATTAATGACCTAAAGCTATTGACTATTGCCAAACAAATGCTAAAAATCTGAATAGTGAAACTTTACCCTGGAATGATGAGGTATGTTCTCAAGTTTTTCAACCAAGAATAATGAATCTGCGAACGCTGATAAGGTTGTCGGAACAGCTTATCATTTCCTTTTAAAAGAATTATTTGGTACATCTTTGGTCCTTCCGGCGATGATTTATTTCGCCGAACAGTGAAAGCCAAGATAACAGAGAAACCCAAACGGAACTCTATGTTTACCACTGATACTGTGATACTGATATTACGACCTTGGGAGAAATTAAACTGCCCAAAAGATTGCGATAAAAGTTTATTGTATTCAGTGTGCAGACTGAAATTATATTTAAAATTACAGTATATAAGGGATGCAGTNTTGCTCTGTCACGCCATAGGAAACACAATAGGGGTCCGGCCCCTCTTTCGACGTAATGATAGACCGCAGCGTTGGAAACTATCAATTTTCCTGCACCAGAAACCACAGAAAAACTTGGACCAAGGCAGACGGACCCGGAATCGAACCGGCGTCCTCCCGAATGCTAAGCTGTGGTCTAAACCTCTAGGCCATGCCGCTCGGTGTTGATCTTCAAATATCTTCGTATTTTATAGTGAGAGAAACAAACAAGAAAATATGCATAAATTGCCAATTGCTATGTTTTTATTATATTAGGTTTTCCTGCGATTTCCTCCATGTGAAACTATTTCCTATTGTTTTCGATAAAATGTTCTTATTAATTTGGTTTACGTACCTATCGATTTTTAAGTGTTCAAGGAAAAAGGATTGCCGACGAATCGAAACGAAAATTGATCAATCCTGACTGCAACGGATCGTTAATTTCTGAATATTAGTGGGATTTTATATAATTGGTGCATTTGTAAGGGATAACTGGTCCGCGATCCGCAGCAGTTTGGTATGACCATCAGGAAGACGCAGAGGAAGGAAGCGAGATATCCTGTTAAATCCAACAAGCAATCCATTTAAATTAGCGTATCTGGCAGATGGAGCAAGGAGCTTTGTCTTGGAGTGCTTGTCCCCTTCTATCAATACGGCACAGCACGGCATTCGTGCGCCTCCGTCCCCGACCGCACCCTCATTGCTTTACGTATTTGTACCGCACGATTACCAACGGCGCGTATGCTAATGCACTGTGACTCCGGGGATATTTGTGATTTGACACACTAATCCGTTTCACCGTGATGAGGCGAGAGGGTACGTTGTGGTGCACGGGGAAAGCGCTTACACTCTATATTATTATTATTATTATAAAAGCGTCGACTTCGTCGTATATCCTTACCCGATGGATAATTTCCTCGGAAAAACAAGCTTAAAGGCACGTAAAAAGGAATGCTCTTTTACGACACCATCGTAAAATGTATATTCGCCGTGAGTACGGTGGAAATATACTTGAAACGTTTGGAATACATAAATATTCGCACTTTAGGTTCAAAATTATTAAGAAAAATAAGAACTTTCTCTCCCTATAAACATGATTACGTAGTAGATCAATGTTATCTAAGAAAGAAAAGGCTAAATGAATACGAGGGGTGTTTAATGAAGACTGACGCTACTCCTACAAATCGTGTTTATGTAATCATTCTACAATACAACACAGTTGGCCGTGTTCAACGTCATTCTTGGAGAAAAGCTTCAAAAGCGCCTCTGTCTGAAATAATCACGGCCGTACTTGCTGAGAACGGTGACATTTTAGTTCTTTTTAGCGTGGAGGTATAAAAAATCGTTTGAAGTCAGATCAGTACCATAAGGCGGAAGCGGGACTGCTTTTTGTGTTAGAAACTCATATGGACAAGTCCCGAGACAGTAATCACCGGGACTTCTGAGTCAAAGAACAATATTTGACATGTTTGTAGCAAATTCTCCTCTCTTTCATATGGGCGCCACAAAATGGCGCTAATAGTAGTACTTATTTGCTTATGACGGTAGTGTCAGGGTTTATTGAGGACCCCTCGTATGCAAAGAGAAGGATAATAACTTCTACTTTTTTTTATTTTAATGGTGAAGTCCGCCTAAATGTTTTATTACTTGGAGTATTACCTATTCCGTGGAATTAACGTTGTTATGCCTATTCATATTATTTTATGACACTGTTAATTTTCGTGTGGCTCTCCTAATCCAGGGACCTGAACGTTTCAACCTTGTAATTAAAGTAAACATCGCTAACAAATATAGGACGCAGAATGCAGATTAGTGCGTGCGTTGAACGTTGTTCTGTTGTTGTTGTTGTTATTATTACGTTTCCACAGATGTATTATCACAATTTTGTAAATGGTAGCTCAGCTGCTGCTGTTAAAAGCTGCGAGTCGGATGTATTATTATAACCGCTGGCATTTTTTTGGTCTAGAAACAAATGATACGTTCATATTCTGAGAAGTCGAGTGGAACAGCGGGCCGCAAATAGAAAATAATTGCAGAAATCGCAGAAAACCACCTATATTTTTGGTTCCAATATTCAGTCACGGAATCTAGGAATAATAGAAATGAACTGATTTACATATATTTTTTTTTTGAAGTCTAAATAAGTAGTTGTTAAGAGATCGTTTAAAAATTTTGCATTATTAGTAGGTAGACAGTCTGTGATATTCTTTTCTAGTTTTTTTACTGCTCTTATGTGTAATTTGGATCAATTATTTTTAAAAAAATGATACATCGTTCGAGGATAATTATAATCCTCTTTTGTTATGTTACGATTTCAGTTTATATGAATAAAATGTAAAAATGTACGATCATTTCGCGATATGTACCTGTGAGTAGTATTAAATAGAAGGTATATCTGCACAAAATTCAAAAACACCAAAAAGTTTCATCACCGGACTGGTCAAATGATTAAATGTATATTAGTTTTATAATGTGACCACAGTCTTCTTTCAGAAATGTCGACGGACACTATGATTTTTCGGTATGTTTTCAGTTTACCGATTGTTGGAAAATTAACAAGAAAATATACGTAACTTTTAAGTTCTCCTCTTTTCAAACAGTCGCTTTTATTACCTATAACGAACCTGGAGTTTTTAATAGAAAAGAGATTTTGCAATTAACCTAGGGCATACCTATTTATAAAACAAGCGCATCATGTTAAAATTGTGATGAAGGAACTATCGACTGTTCGTATTTCCACGGTAATTAAATTGATTGTGAACGAAAGAACAACGCGACGTGACGGTGAAGCCAGAGGCATGTCCTCTCCTCTGTCTATTAAAATTACAATTATTAATTTTATCGTCGCGTCGCAAGTTATAATCGGAAGAGTGAAGACATTAGAAGAATAGGAAAAGCAGAAAGAGCAACAGCAGAAGGAAGAGGAGGAGGCGAAGAAGGAACAATCGTCTTATACACGATGGCGTTTTTGTGCCATGCATTTCTTCGGCTGTGTTGCAGCCAGAGAACGGCACGTTCGGTTGCTCTGTCACGCCATAGGAAACACAATAGGGGTCCGGCCCCTCTTTCGACGTAATGATAGACCGCAGCGTTGGAAACTATCAATTTTCCTGCACCAGCCCGCATCAGGAGGAAATATAGCCGTAATGGGTTGTACTGAAACGATTTTTTACATTTACTCGTTAACAAGCACGAGGTTGAACAAGAAGAGAAAGAAATGTACACGGCCGAGTGACTAGATACACAGAGTTCTGCTATCCTCCGTACTCATACGTAATATTCAGTTTAACCACCGAGGCGATTAAGACTAG
>NW_020438985.1:395214-401595 GCF_000699045.2 Agrilus planipennis | reverse complement strand
CCTACTAAGTACTCATGGATTATTATTTATCAAAAGAAATACGTAAATGTAAATTATGCTTTGGTAAGCTTTACGTAAATATATAAATTAAATATTACAGATTCTAGGCTGTTTTCAAGTAATAGATCATTAAAGCGATTTAAACGCAGAAATGCTATCTGAGCTTCATTGGAAATTATTCAAATGGATCACAATTTTTAAGCTCGATAAACTTTTAACCTGCCGTGAAAGCCTAGACAAGATAAAAATAATTGATTTTTATGACAAGGTTTATCTGTGGATGTTTTTTTCGCAATCATTATGTTAATTTCCGTTACTTTTTCCGATAAGTCATCGGTAAAAATCTATTGATTTTGTTTTATCGAAATCATCTGACATCCATAAATCAGTATGTCAAAAATTTTCTAAGTGCATCTTCTTCAGGAAATTTGGAAAATCGTTGGATTTTCTAAATGTGTAAGATAGTTGAAATGCTGATGTTATTAATGACCTAAAGCTATTGACTATTGCCAAACAAATGCTAAAAATCTGAATAGTGAAACTTTACCCTGGAATGATGAGGTATGTTCTCAAGTTTTTCAACCAAGAATAATGAATCTGCGAACGCTGATAAGGTTGTCGGAACAGCTTATCATTTCCTTTTAAAAGAATTATTTGGTACATCTTTGGTCCTTCCGGCGATGATTTATTTCGCCGAACAGTGAAAGCCAAGATAACAGAGAAACCCAAACGGAACTCTATGTTTACTTCTGATACTGTGATACTGATATTACGACCTTGGGAGAAATTAAACTACCCAAAAGATTGCGATAAAAGTTTATTGTATTCAGTGTGCAGACTGAAATTATATTTAAAATTACAGTATATAAGGGATGCAGTATATAAAGGGTATAACTTCGCCCGTAATGCTGGCGTATATTCAGGGTTATAACGAACCATTGAATTTCTGATAAAACGTATCTTAACAATTAAGACAAATGTTCAATTATTGAAATAATGATAACCTTAAATTTGTTAGAAAATGAAATTTAAATAGTTAGTTCGTTGGAACGTTAATATTCGTCAAGTTCGTTTATAATGAGCATTTGTTTATAACAAAGTATTGCTGTCGATGTCTCATCGCAAATTATTTTTGGGGTCACATGAGAATGTACTTATTAATCTTAATTTAGGCCCTCTGCCAAATCGGAAATCGTAGTCTTTTATCTCTGATAAAATATTCGAAAAGTTAAGCTGCACGAATGACGTCAGAAAAAAACTTAATGCAAACTGACAAGTAAATTCTTTCAATTTTATTTAATGATGTGAATGTTTTAAATGCTTCATTGGCTGATGTTGTCGTTCAGTACGTCAAAGGTGGATATTGTCAACTCCACGAGTTTCCCATGATCCATAAAAGAAACAGAAAATACCGCCCTAGAAGGATGTGGGTTGTTTTAGTTTTGAGAAATCCCCATATTGGCTGCGTGGAGGTGCATATGAAACCAACGTTGGAAATGATGACTCTACGATGATGAAGTAGTTATGGTTGGGACGATCAAAATTGGCATAGGCCGCAATAAATTATCTGTGAGAATGGACGTATCTTCTTTCTTGTTTTCACTTGGTACCGCAGTCCTTTGCTGCGTTTTGAATACCCCCTTGTTAAGTGAGGAAATGATTCATGAGTAGTACATACAAAGTGAAAAAAGACAACAAATGGTAAGCGGCGCAACGGTTAGAAGATCTCCTTTCTATGTTTACGATATTCCCTACGTCTGTTGTGAGTAAAAGTAGACGTTCCGTCAGCAACTGCTCTAGTCTGGTTAGTAACTTAAAAGACGAAGTAAATGCGACAGTTTTATTGCGAACTAAGCCAATTTTGAACGTCCTAACTATAGTACTAATCGTGTTTAAGAAGTCCAACATAGATATACACATGTATACTTGGCACGCGTTATTTCAAAACGAAGCTTATAGTTATCACATTTTTCTGTTCAATGATTTTTTTCATTTAATATCCCCTTTTCGGCGACAAAGCGCCCCATTAAGGTCCCTCATTATTAGCGATGGGGGATGACAGAGAGTACCTAAATTTTTAGCGTGCATACGCTCTCTATATTGGACGTGCTCTGAAATTATATTAAGAGCAATCGGCTATTGCTTGGCCTTAAGCATTTAGGAAAAATGAAATTCAATAAACTTCAACCCTGTAGAAATTCCATTTAATCTTCTCATACACTGCTTTCTAAAATTAAACTACCCAGCGAATTCTCATGGCAGGAAATCCACTTAATGTTATCGATTTTGATTAATGGTAACAAAAAATGGAAAACTATGACATTGTTCAGTGATACTTGTTATATCACAAAGACGAATGATCTTTAAAATAGAATGTTATTTTCAATAAATCACTAGTTTCAATTCCGTCTAGATGTTTCTGGAAGGAGCACTTTCATTTCAAAAATAACAATTTTTGTTGTTTATAATAATGACTACAAAATTTTAAAAGTGTTAACCATATGTATAACTGATAATATATATTTGACAATATTGTCATGGAATCAAAAACCAAAGTATAACGAGTTTTATTCATAAACTCTGAGGAATACCCGTAACTGACGCGAAACGTTAGCAAGTTGGAAGTCTACCTTAAAAAATGGTCTAAGATTTACCCTCATAATTTTGATGTTTCAGACATCAACGACAATGGTGAAAATTTTATTTTCATAATTCGGCCTTTTCGCATGTATTATTTATCCAATATCTATAATAAGTTACTATTATTCCTTTGAATTTTTGCCAAGATTAGAAACAGTTTGTAGGAGTGCAAATAACGTTTTCCCTGTATTACGACTGGCGACCCTGCTTTATTCCTATCCCGCATATCTCCATTTATAAATGTATGTGTGTATGTATGGAAGAACGTTGGGCGGAATTCGATAACACGCGTGGTCGTTATCCGCTGTCCGTCCCTGTCGCCTACATTCACACAACATGCTATTTCCATCATATTTCCTGTAGATTGGACTGAATGTTCCCGATATATTCCGTCGGCGACGTATCACACTGTAGTAACTCAACTTTACTAGGAATCCAAATTCAAATGACCCGCACGTCCGCTACGTAATAAACTCACTATCACATGATGTATAAATATACATATAATATAAATAAGAATGGTAATACACTTCACTAATGTGCACCTACCCACTTAAGATTATGGCAATCTCATGGAACGGAATTTTAATGATTTTTTTAGTATCTCATTATTAACGTATTCTCATAACTATTCTAAATCAATTAATAAACACAGTACATTAGATGTTTCAACGAAAATGTTATTAATGTAAGATTAACTCTGCATCAAGGTTAGCATAAACTGCGTTACATCACGATGCGATGCAATGTAACAAGGAGTCACTATCCCTTTTGTGATTTACAAAATCTCCCTGTGACACACTCTGTGGCAGGTCTTCTTTTACACATACTTCAGCCAAATGGCTATTGCTGAAACTTTTATATCCATGGTATTTTATCATCCTCTTATAACAAATCTCTTCGATTACGTATTTACATATATATAGTATCACCATGCACTGCTGCCCCTGTTGATTGCTGGGGTGCGAACTTGCTCCAGTCAGCAAACAACGGCAATCGCTGAGACCAGAGACATTAGGTCTGATTCCTTGCTGGAACTTTAGCTTAGTTACAACATATACAACCCTGATATTACGGCTCAACGCCTTAAAAAGGTAAATATAACTTCAAAAAAGGGTAATCTTTTCGACAAAATCCTCTAGTACACAATTTCTAAAACACGTGTTCGAGTTTGATACTGTGCTGTTTTGTTTTTCTCAAAAATCTTGATTTTTTTCTACTATCATCGTCTTTACAATAAAATTACAGTTCAGTATTTAATTAAACTATTAATAAGAAGTTAAGTTAAGTTGACACAATAAATGTGTTTGCAGAGCTCATTTGCGGGTTCGAGTAGCACCAAGTTTTGTTTCCACTAACTCTTCTTGAAATATCTACTCATAAAATTAATTGAGCCGCAAATGTAAATAATAGGACTTAATACTTTTATAGCATGAAATAGATTTCTTTGCAAGTTGCGGATTATGTACTTATCCGTTTCAGAGTTTGTTAAACTTTTAATCCGGGACAGCGAGGAGGATGTCATTGCTAACATTTTAGTTACTTTTCAACGGTCGCAGTAAAACGGAACAGCTCTTATCACCGCGACTGGCGTTGAAACCGAAACGACGGCGGACAGCGCGAGTGCAAACGAAAAAGCTTTTTATGGACGGATCGCCGAGCTTTTACGGACTAGCCGGGACGCAAAGAGAGTGAGACGGACGACTGTTGAACAAACGGTCGGTCGTACCGTTTCGTATGTAAATTAGGCCCGCAAACATTACTTACTTTAATTTGCTGATCACAGGGAACGTGTTTTATTGCCGGGATCCGGGATGTACACATAAAATATAAAAAGACGGCTCTAACAATACAAGGCGTCCCACAGCATCAAATATTTTACGACGCTTTTTTTGAGATATAAAATTATGATTCGGAATTGTTCTTACTATGCAAAAGTTAAAATAAAATTTCGTAATTTTCCAAGCGGGGAAATTACCTACATGTGTAGATACAAAACTAAAACTGTTTTGTCGCCTGGGGAATCTTAATATTTAATGATAGAAATCACTACAATTTGAAAATTAATAGAATTAGGGAAATAACATGCTATTATCTGTTACACATTACAGGAATTACAATGTTACAGGGCTGATAAAGCTACACAAAAACAACAATACTTTCACGAGTCGCATTTGTAGGTAAACTATGCAACTTATTTCTCATTACTGCCTAATTTAAATAAAAGAGGGTAACAAACACCATTGCTTGGTATTCGGGACACACTTTGGTATTTAACACCGGTTAATGTCCGATTCCGTCGTCCCTGATGATCTAAGTTTTTCTCTGGATTTCTCGTATAATCCTTTACTTAAGAGAATTAGAGGTAGACCTAGATTATATTACTATTCACAAATAGTTAAGAATGTGAGGTGTTCTAGTTATAGGGAAATGCGATGATTAGCTCAGGATAGGAAAGAGTGGAGGTGCGTGTCCAACCAGTCTTAGGACTGATGACCATATGATGATGAATCCTTCACTTGCCTTCTGTGTGTCGATTTACTTTCACCTCATGAACCACTAATATGTTTTAATAAAATTCATACTTATAGAATTTTATGTGGGCAGTAAGTTTTCGTTGTGGGACACCCTGTAATGAAGGTATACTACTAATAAGTGCCAGTAAATAAATAATGCTGGTACCTAGATGGAAACGGACACTGGGAATAAGGAAGTGAGAGGAAGACAGAGATAGGTTTTTAAAGTAGGATGTTGATGTGAGGGGAAGAACACGGGAGTCATGAATAGCATGGTACCATTTAATTCAGTTCAACTATACGGATTTATGTGTACAGGGTTCTCGCTGTAGTCTCGTGGCATTGATGACGGATACGGAGGCTATTGTTACGGTGAAATGAATGGGGACTTGGTAATTCCACGTCCCGTCTCGTCGGGTCGGGAGTTTGCATAGTAATTTTCGAGATGCAATTAACGCCGCGGGAGTAGTCGAAATTTAAATTTCGTACAGAAATACATGAACCTCACTTAATCTTTAATAGGAAACTTAGCGTAATCGATTAAAATTATAAATGGAAACAAATTTGCAAAAGCGAAGCATTTCTTTAGTCGTCAATATCTTAAAAATCTAGCAAACTTACGCAATTTTTTAAGTATATCAAAAAAAAAAACAATACAAGATCCTCATGTAAGCAGGATTTATTAACTCGATTATACTTGTGTAAATATTTTATAATCCAAAATAAGTTTCTGATTCATGTTCCTGTACCTGGTACTTCAGGAAATGTTTGATGTTTCTACAGTTTTAACATCAATCACAGCCTGCTTCATGTGTGCTAGAAATTGTAATTTCACTTTGATATTGACGGTTAAGATTCCTAGAGCAAGATCCCAGAGCCGCTAGGCATTAGTACTTTGATCGGATATATATATAAGTATACCTGGTGACTTGAGTATAAGCGCAAGCGCGATAATGAGATGACTTGGTAAATGTCTAGATGATGGCCCCCACCCCCGAAGGAGGTGGGGGTGGGTGGGATCGAAAGTGGAGGTCTCCTCCACCACTGTACCATAAAAAGTTCGTGGCGGTCTCACCCCCATAAAAAGTTATGGGGGTTCAAAGTTAATGAATATGCCAATTTTTATACATTTCTAGGCATGTAAATATTTATATAGTCATTCTTAAACAATATTCAAAGGTAAAACTAATGAAAAATACATAAAAATATTGAGAAAGTTATATAA
>NW_020438985.1:373079-394651 GCF_000699045.2 Agrilus planipennis | reverse complement strand
TGGTTGGACACGTACCTCCACTCTTTCCTATCCTGAGCTAATCTTCGCATTTCACTAAAACTAGAACAACCCACATCTTTAACTATTTGCGAACAGTAATCTAATCTAGGTCTACCTCTGCACCTCCTAAATCTGTTTTTGCCTCTAATATGTCTCTAATTAGACCTTCATGTATGACCAACCCATGTTCCTCTGTTCTCCTATTCTTTCTAATACCTCTTCATTTTTAACCTTTTCTACCCACGTTGTCCTCATCATTCGCCTATAGCACCACATTTCGAACGCTTCTAACCTTTTCTTTTCCGCCGCGCCCACTGCCCATGTTTCGCACCCGTACAAAGCCGCGCTCCAAACATACACCTTTAATAACCTTTTTCGAATTTCTATATTAACTGTTGGCGAGTACAGAATTTTTTTTTAGCTTTTTAAAATTTTCTCCTATATTTCCTAATAACTGGCTACTGTGTTACATCAATTTTCTTCTTGAATTTCCTTGAAAAGCTTCTGAGCGTCTTGCAAAGCTTAAAACGGCTGTCGACGCTGCAAAGCCCTTTTTCATAATAATTAATACCCTCATAAATCCAAAATTTTCGCTATATATTCTATACATTTATATAAAGCCAACAAGATATATAGCTGTATACGAAAAGATGATGAAAACGAAATCTCCGCGTAATTGTTTAAATCCGACGAATAAAATTTCCGTGTTTCCTTGTTGTTGAAACAAGATAATTTTTACGGTAGTGAAAAAGAAATCGGCGCACCCCATTAAACGCAAAAGTATAATTCGCCAGCTCCGATAACAGCCTTTTCCCTTACCGGCTGCTTTATGCCTTTTCCATCCCTCTCGGTCGAAGGAAACGGCGCGCTAGCGAGGGTGGTTCGTGAACGAAATAAAACCGCTCTTTCGTCTTGTAATTTATAGCAGATTTAATTAACTCGCCGAAAGAAACGAGAAAATCCGGTGTACCTACGTTCTCCATTCTGCTTTTCTGCACGCGCTGGGGGTGAGGTGGGGTAGGGGGGGAGTCAGAGAAGGGGTGATAAGTCGTTCTACCCAAGGAATAACGACTTTGTAATAAACAATCCCCCCTTAAACCGCCTCAATTAATAACAGCCACGATCGAGATCGTTACACTGTTATTATTATTCCGAAATTCTCGCTTTTATGCCACAAAAATGAGATTTTTGCCTTTAATAGCCACTCGAAAAATTAATTTCTGTATTAAAACTAGAAATTACAGAATATCACTTTTTATGCATCCTTGCCTTTATGACCTAATAAGCTTTTTTGAAGTGAAACTTCTTTACGCACAGTAGGGTGAGTTCGTTTCATCCAATGTAACGAAATAATCCAACGCATTTACCCCGCTGTCTGTCCCTATGTATGCGTAGATCTTTAAAACTACGCAGCGGATTTTAAGGCGGTTTTTTTTTAATAGATATAGTAATTCAAGAGAAAGGTTTATATGTATAATACATGCATAATATATAGAGAAACACTGATAATTTTAGAGGTTTGTAATGTAATGTAAATAAACACTTTTTTGCGCTTACATTGCAAACGCTGGCTGAACCCTACGAGATAGATCAAAAAAATGTACTACAGTATTGTACACCTTAAAATCATAACCATTCTTTATCCTTTACTTTTTACGAGAAATAATGGCTTATTTACGAAGAGATTTTTAGCAATACAACATTAATCCTTATGGAATTAAGTACTTTTAAATACATTCTGCATTTAATATAGATCAATATGGCCCTTTATAGCATGTAATTTAAATGAATATTTTCGAAGATATTACAGATTTAAAATGCAAAGACATAGCGGTTGCGGCGGTACCGGCCGGTTTGTATTGTCTCTAATGACGAAAAAGCTTTGATTGTTGTATATAAAGACATTCTATAGTATATTTACTATGAGCATTGCACCCGTGCGAAGAATAGTGTACAAATAATACCATTAAACCAATTCCTTAACCCCTATCCCGGTATGTTCGTGTGTTTGAAGAAGTTTCACTTCAATAGCGTATTGTATAATTACACGTTGTATTTTTTTTAAATGTTGTACCACAATTCGAATTAACTAAATAAATATGTCTCAGTCAATTTGAACAACGATCTAACAGCAGGCACTATCTTTCTAAATTATATCTATTTACTTAACGCCAGTAATACCGCGACCAGGCATTTTGCAGAATGTTGGATATCGTTTTCCTCGCAGTTGCGTGCCTTCTGGTGTTAACAACCTTGGAGCTTTACAGCGAAACGTTATTATTATATTCCCTATAGGGATTTGGGAAATGGTTTGTTTTATATCGCGCAATCGAGATCACGGCCCTGCACAACACATACGTACAAGCGTACACATGCACGCGTACATACGTTCATTTCCAATATAATTCAACGTGTTGTAGAGAATAATTCGGTTGACGACGTTTCCTACGTATATATGTGTATGTGTATGTGGTACGTGTACGATGGTACATTTTTAATGCAGCTTTCAACGCCGTGGGGTTCCAATTAAGGATAATACATTTTTGGCGCAGTGTGCATTTGGCACGACGAAGGGTAGCCCGACAACTGCTGTGCTAATGAACCTTTCTCATCCTCCCGTTGTTGATAGCAACATAGTGAGCTTTTCTACGATACCGGATGCTTTAAATTAATCTAACTTCACGAACTTTGTATGACGAAAAGAGAAAATGCACCTTAACGCGTTTGGACTGTCGGAGAAAACCATTTAAACGAACTTTCAATTGCCTGAATAAAATTTGTGAGTAACTTAAGTAATGGATTTTAAATAATGCAAACTCAAATATTCAAAATATTGACGTTCACTAGCTCACTCTACATTCCAGGTAGAGAATTAGTACAATAAGTACATTGTGTGTGACATTCAATAAGAACATTGCCAATAAAGGAACATTATTTTGTTTTTCATAAAAATTGATAAATGCGGAGATAATTTTTTATAATTTCGAGTGCGGAGAAAACTTTTTTTGCATTTCAAAAGAAATGGTTAGGTACTTTAAAAACGTCTCCTGTTTTTATATCAAACCTTCGACTTTATGCATACCACCCAGTATGACGGTTGAACATTTACATGAAAGGTTCTTCTGTTTCTGATTAGTTTTGGACATTGGCGATTCAAATCTGTGTGGTTCCAGATATCGGAAAAAGAAATAGTGAAACTTTATCTGTCATTAAAACTTTTGAAATTGTACCTGGAATTTGGAAAGAATTTCGTAAAAAGCGAGTCCCTTGTTTATAACGCCGTGAAACGGAACGAAACCTTGAATTAAATTTCCGTAACGTTTCGTCGAAACGGCCGTTTATGTTTCGTTCGTCGAGTAACCCGAGTTATTATTTCCACTCGAGTTGTAATCGAAAAAGCGGCACTAAAATGTGGTAACAACAACGTTGTTGAATTACCTACATTGTTGCCGAAACCCCCGCTTAAGAAAAACATACGTTTAGTACATGTAAAAACTGACGGATGACGCTGGACAGGGACAACGTACTCCAAGAAGCAAAAGGACGGGTCAGCAGAATGGTATAATTTTCATAACTCCCAACAACAATAAATTCGCCGTATTTTATGTGTCTTCAACAACGCTGAACCTATTCTACCCTACATATTGCGGCTTTAATATAAAACGTAGGTTCCTACCTGCCCAATAAAAGACGTGTAATGGTTTTGTTGTTGTAAAAGTAAACTTTTATCGCGCGTTGCCCCACAATATAAATTGCGAATGTGTTCTTTGTACCTACCTGTCGTTTATTACATGCAATTGAAGCTGCTCACACAAAATGTGGAAAACTTATGTTACAATATTGCAATGACCGGCAGGAAAGTTAGTAGCTGGATTTGTAGTCATACCGTAGAAAGAAGTAAATTTAATTTAGAAAGGATGAGGGCTGCACAAAAGAGGACCTAAGGACTAAAAAAAAAAAAACTTGGGTGTTTCATTCCCACCAGCCAGTAATGCNCGAACCATCTTTATTCCTATCCCGCATATCTCCATTTATAAATGTATGTGTGTATGTATGGAAGAACGTTGGGCGGAATTCGATAACACGCGTGGTCGTTATCCGCTGTCCGTCCCTGTCGCCTACATTCACACAACATGCTATTTCCATCATATTTCCTGTAGATTGGACTGAATGTTCCCGATATATTCCGTCGGCGACGTATCACACTGTAGTAACTCAACTTTACTAGGAATCCAAATTCAAATGACCCGCACGTCCGCTACGTAATAAACTCACTATCACATGATGTATAAATATACATATAATATAAATAAGAATGGTAATACACTTCACTAATGTGCACCTACCCACTTAAGATTATGGCAATCTCATGGAACGGAATTTTAATGATTTTTTTAGTATCTCATTATTAACGTATTCTCATAACTATTCTAAATCAATTAATAAACACAGTACATTAGATGTTTCAACGAAAATGTTATTAATGTAAGATTAACTCTGCATCAAGGTTAGCATAAACTGCGTTACATCACGATGCGATGCAATGTAACAAGGAGTCACTATCCCTTTTGTGATTTACAAAATCTCCCTGTGACACACTCTGTGGCAGGTCTTCTTTTACACATACTTCAGCCAAATGGCTATTGCTGAAACTTTTATATCCATGGTATTTTATCATCCTCTTATAACAAATCTCTTCGATTACGTATTTACATATATATAGTATCACCATGCACTGCTGCCCCTGTTGATTGCTGGGGTGCGAACTTGCTCCAGTCAGCAAACAACGGCAATCGCTGAGACCAGAGACATTAGGTCTGATTCCTTGCTGGAACTTTAGCTTAGTTACAACATATACAACCCTGATATTACGGCTCAACGCCTTAAAAAGGTAAATATAACTTCAAAAAAGGGTAATCTTTTCGACAAAATCCTCTAGTACACAATTTCTAAAACACGTGTTCGAGTTTGATACTGTGCTGTTTTGTTTTTCTCAAAAATCTTGATTTTTTTCTACTATCATCGTCTTTACAATAAAATTACAGTTCAGTATTTAATTAAACTATTAATAAGAAGTTAAGTTAAGTTGACACAATAAATGTGTTTGCAGAGCTCATTTGCGGGTTCGAGTAGCACCAAGTTTTGTTTCCACTAACTCTTCTTGAAATATCTACTCATAAAATTAATTGAGCCGCAAATGTAAATAATAGGACTTAATACTTTTATAGCATGAAATAGATTTCTTTGCAAGTTGCGGATTATGTACTTATCCGTTTCAGAGTTTGTTAAACTTTTAATCCGGGACAGCGAGGAGGATGTCATTGCTAACATTTTAGTTACTTTTCAACGGTCGCAGTAAAACGGAACAGCTCTTATCACCGCGACTGGCGTTGAAACCGAAACGACGGCGGACAGCGCGAGTGCAAACGAAAAAGCTTTTTATGGACGGATCGCCGAGCTTTTACGGACTAGCCGGGACGCAAAGAGAGTGAGACGGACGACTGTTGAACAAACGGTCGGTCGTACCGTTTCGTATGTAAATTAGGCCCGCAAACATTACTTACTTTAATTTGCTGATCACAGGGAACGTGTTTTATTGCCGGGATCCGGGATGTACACATAAAATATAAAAAGACGGCTCTAACAATACAAGGCGTCCCACAGCATCAAATATTTTACGACGCTTTTTTTGAGATATAAAATTATGATTCGGAATTGTTCTTACTATGCAAAAGTTAAAATAAAATTTCGTAATTTTCCAAGCGGGGAAATTACCTACATGTGTAGATACAAAACTAAAACTGTTTTGTCGCCTGGGGAATCTTAATATTTAATGATAGAAATCACTACAATTTGAAAATTAATAGAATTAGGGAAATAACATGCTATTATCTGTTACACATTACAGGAATTACAATGTTACAGGGCTGATAAAGCTACACAAAAACAACAATACTTTCACGAGTCGCATTTGTAGGTAAACTATGCAACTTATTTCTCATTACTGCCTAATTTAAATAAAAGAGGGTAACAAACACCATTGCTTGGTATTCGGGACACACTTTGGTATTTAACACCGGTTAATGTCCGATTCCGTCGTCCCTGATGATCTAAGTTTTTCTCTGGATTTCTCGTATAATCCTTTACTTAAGAGAATTAGAGGTAGACCTAGATTATATTACTATTCACAAATAGTTAAGAATGTGAGGTGTTCTAGTTATAGGGAAATGCGATGATTAGCTCAGGATAGGAAAGAGTGGAGGTGCGTGTCCAACCAGTCTTAGGACTGATGACCATATGATGATGAATCCTTCACTTGCCTTCTGTGTGTCGATTTACTTTCACCTCATGAACCACTAATATGTTTTAATAAAATTCATACTTATAGAATTTTATGTGGGCAGTAAGTTTTCGTTGTGGGACACCCTGTAATGAAGGTATACTACTAATAAGTGCCAGTAAATAAATAATGCTGGTACCTAGATGGAAACGGACACTGGGAATAAGGAAGTGAGAGGAAGACAGAGATAGGTTTTTAAAGTAGGATGTTGATGTGAGGGGAAGAACACGGGAGTCATGAATAGCATGGTACCATTTAATTCAGTTCAACTATACGGATTTATGTGTACAGGGTTCTCGCTGTAGTCTCGTGGCATTGATGACGGATACGGAGGCTATTGTTACGGTGAAATGAATGGGGACTTGGTAATTCCACGTCCCGTCTCGTCGGGTCGGGAGTTTGCATAGTAATTTTCGAGATGCAATTAACGCCGCGGGAGTAGTCGAAATTTAAATTTCGTACAGAAATACATGAACCTCACTTAATCTTTAATAGGAAACTTAGCGTAATCGATTAAAATTATAAATGGAAACAAATTTGCAAAAGCGAAGCATTTCTTTAGTCGTCAATATCTTAAAAATCTAGCAAACTTACGCAATTTTTTAAGTATATCAAAAAAAAAAACAATACAAGATCCTCATGTAAGCAGGATTTATTAACTCGATTATACTTGTGTAAATATTTTATAATCCAAAATAAGTTTCTGATTCATGTTCCTGTACCTGGTACTTCAGGAAATGTTTGATGTTTCTACAGTTTTAACATCAATCACAGCCTGCTTCATGTGTGCTAGAAATTGTAATTTCACTTTGATATTGACGGTTAAGATTCCTAGAGCAAGATCCCAGAGCCGCTAGGCATTAGTACTTTGATCGGATATATATATAAGTATACCTGGTGACTTGAGTATAAGCGCAAGCGCGATAATGAGATGACTTGGTAAATGTCTAGATGATGGCCCCCACCCCCGAAGGAGGTGGGGGTGGGTGGGATCGAAAGTGGAGGTCTCCTCCACCACTGTACCATAAAAAGTTCGTGGCGGTCTCACCCCCATAAAAAGTTATGGGGGTTGAAAAGTGATTATTTTGACAATTTTCATACACTAAATTCAAATAAAATTCAATAAAAAAATATTTTCAAGCGGGTAGAGGTGGGGGGATCGAAAGAGGGTGGTCACTTGAACAAAATCCGATAACCTAATCTAACTTAACCTGTTGATAAAGATATTTAAATAGTGTTCTATCACCTAAACCTTTACCGATGACTTTATAACAGCGACATTTTAATTGTGTTTGGGAGATGTTTGAACCCTACAATTGCTCTGGTTGCTTACAAAAAGTGTTGAAACAGTTCCCTAAATATCATGTTTAAAAATTAAGACTTAGGCTATAGCTAACTTTGATGCGTCTGGCAGAAATTACCGCTGACAGGAAGTATCTGACAGTGTTGATTATTAATTTTCAACAATATTCTGCGAAATATTATATAAAAATCAGACTTCAAGAAAAGTGAGTAATGTTTTTGCATACGTGCTATCTCCAATTTACTAACACTACTCTATCCTACCCGTTTTTTACTCATAAAATAAGTACCCTGGCGACTTTGGAATGTTGAACTATATGATTTGTAAGTGTAGCATACCTACATATAATATGCGGTTTTCAATAAAAAGAAATATAAAACGAAAACATCAGTAATCAAATTATACAATGTTGCCGTTAGCATTTCATAGTCAATCAACTGATTTGTCTTTCAAATCAAATCGGCGGCCATGTACAATGTACATACATCGACAAGTGTCAAGTTTAGTACAAATCGACCAATATCTAAACACTCTGCCTAATGAGCATGACAGGCCGCATGTCCTGTTCGATGCCGGCATTTGATAACAATAATTATTATGCCGTATGTTGGCTCGCTCGCTCGCTCATTCTCTCCCGAATTCTCTCCACTGTGAAAGGGCTGGCCGGTTAGTCACGACACCCGGTCTCTGTGTATTAATGCAGCTTTTATCCACATTATGTATTACTGTTCGCCGGGATTAGGCGCCCGATTCTCTGCTTAATTCCGCCAAATGCGACTAATTTGAATAAATGTCTACGTATTATGAGCGAAACATTCGTGCAGTTCTGAACAGATACTACGCTCAGTTGTTGGAACGACAAGATAAATTTAAAAATTACGATCGTATCCAAAAACATAAAATTTCAATGGAAGGCACTTCAACTTTTATTTTTCTTGCTAGTAGTCGCTAGTCATTAAAATTTTAAGTGAAGAAGAAAGTATTAGCTCAAATCCTCGAATGTTATGTTGTCGAGTCCTCATGTTTTCCAAAAATTTGCTGCTTCAATTCTTAATTGAACTTTTGCTTCGTGTTTTGTCTTCTTTGCTTACACATACTTTCAATTTAAAAAAAATTGCAAGATTATTGTACACAATTTTGAAGGTGATAATCATTGCTTAACACCTTAAGGTTACGATAGGAATAGACAACGCGTACGCAGTGAGCAGAAACTTTTCCTCCAACCCTTTCTCCTTCCGCTCCCTTTCATGCTGTGACGCCCACGTAAATTGAACCTGAACTTAGATTAGAGTAATTTACATTTGCATATAAGTTTGTTTTTATAAAAAAAGAGTAAATTTAAAACATAAATAGATATACCTTGCATATATATTTTATCCCGAAAATGTTGAAGTTTTAAAAAAATAATAACAGAGCGGGAGCGCCACATTCCATGTACATTGACTCCTTAGGGGTCAAGGGTCGGGCTATTTAGTTGGCGTCTTTCTGTCGTAGAATTCAATGTACTGATCTGTAACGTAGTACTGAAAAATTTCGTTATTTTTAAAGAAAATAAGAATTTTTCACTAAAAACAATTCACTGTGTCTACTCGTACGGCAAATATACCCTAATTTTCGTACTTTATGTCATTCAGATTTTACGATTAGTATAAATACACCAGTCATGTATTATAATATACTTTGCGTGGTGCGAGGGTGTAACACGTTTCTCAAATATAATCTACTTTTCGTTGTCATTCTTTGTTTCTCGAAACCCATATGTAACATGATAACATGAAAAGTCTAAGTGGAAAGAAACCCCGCTATTTTTATCGTGATCATAAATTCTAATACAAAGCCATTAAAGAATCCTTTCAAGAGAGTCTGTATTATTATAATAGATTTTGCTTGGTAACGCAGCAAAAATGAAACAGGCGCTCCCTTCTGAGGATGGATGCATAGCATATTACATTCACACCGATGCGATGGGATAGTCGAACGGCGACGTGTTATTAGTGCGGCGTTTTTAATTCAATGCCTCACTAAATAGCATCTGTGTATGACAAGGGTACCGTCATGTGGCGGTTCTACCAAGAAAAGGGGTTTATACGAATTTGTAATTTATTGTAATCATAGTAATTACATCACTGTACAATGCTATTCTTTAGAATTGCACAAATGTTTGTTAATATTTTCTTTGAAAATTGTTAAAATGTCTCAAATGGTTTTAGGACAAAATTTTCTACAATTTTTATTATGTCGATAATTTCCCTCCTACTTTCAATTTTGTAAATTACATTATTGGAGAAGAACAAAAATGTATTTAGTTGAATATTGTGCCAGGTTTTATTAAAATTTTTCTCAATTAAATAAAAAGTAGATATAAAAGCTTATTCCTTTCGTTTGGATCATTATCGAAATTTGATTCGTATTGTCTTTAAGTGCTTACAGTTATTTAGTAGAACTTATAAAAATATTCAAGAATCGTTTAACCATTTAAAAATTATTTTGTAACTCGATTTTGTTGAAAGTTATATGTACAGTAGAGGGTAACAGTAAAGAAATTTTGAAATCACGATAATTTTGCAAATGAATGAGCAGTAGATTAAGGCTATAACGGTTTTAGTCTCGCTTCTGCTCAATACCAGTGCGGTTAAATGAATAACCGCAACAATCCGAAACTCCATCAATATAAACCTTTACGCTTAAACGATCGTAGAATTATGTTTCTGATAGGTCTCGTAATCAGAAATCTCGATCAGTGTGGAGTGCTTGTGCTATCGGTCTGAACCCGAAGGAACCGTCTGGCTATTGTTGTTGTCCACAGCATAATGGGTTTGGGGTTAACCGATGGATGGCGAAAATCAAAAGCAAGCCGCGATAGTGCGGTAGATTGATAAAGAAGAGGAAAATAAAACTAACAGCGAGTTTTATAATTATGGATTAGTATTGCAGCGATAACGAATGTGCTTGTGGGCGATTGGAAACACGTGTGCGTGAACGACTTATCGATTCGCCGACTAGCCGTGGGCGCCTTTCTTCATGTGCGCCGTATTTGTAAATGTGTGTGTCGTATCGGCGTTCTTGAAAAGCAGTTAAACAGTTCAAAGGAAAAATAAACTATCCGGATGTTTCCAGAAGGGCCTCGAAAGTAAACAAAAGAGTATTTAAAGGAAGAGACGATCGCCGAGAAAAGAAGAAATAAATTGACCGTTGCAGAAATGAATCCAGAAATAAATTGACAGTGATAGCAGTGAAATAAATAGCGCAGTGAATAGTGATATATCAACAGTAGTGTAAATAAATAGAATAATTCATAACCTAAGTAGTAATAATTTAATAGTGTTTTTAAGTTCTTTAATAATTAGTGTTAATAAATAGTTATCAGTCTTAGAACTTAATTTTGTTAAACGCACGAACATTACAATATTCTTATTGCTACTAGAGTTTTGTAGCAGCATAAGTTATTGTAAGATAGACAATCTTAGACAGTACTTTTAGAAATAGTACAAGAACTAATTTAGAGTTGTAGTGTTATGGAGTGTTACTAAGTAGTTCCTTTTTGGTGATCTTACTGTTCAATTTTTAACGCCGTCCCTTTTACTTACATATTCCTACTTTTGATAGCGGATTTATCTCCCTCTCGCTGTAGGGCAACCGGCTACGCGCCTGCAGGGGTCTTTGATGTTCGCCCAGCAACAGAAGCACCGGCATGTTCGACGGCTACCAATTTTCCTCTTTTTTTTTCGGTTATTAAATTCTGAAGAGTACGGGCCGGCCTCTTATTAATTACTTTCGATAATAGCACAGGAATTGACTGCGACAGGCAGGCAGGCATTGGTCGGGTCGAGTCGAGTCGAGAGAGTCAGAGTCGATTCCACAGGAACGATAACGAAAATCGAAGTTCCTGTCGTCGTTGAAAGAGCCGCGATGCAAAGGCACCACGTAACTAACAGAACAGTCGATATAATAATAATAATAGCAGGCAACCGATTCAGATTGCAATCGAGGAATAAGGAATGTCGGCGGCGTGTGCTTCGGGCAACGCTGCTGATAACGAAAGAGGAAAATGTACGTACACAATACTTATCGTCATGATGGGAATACGTACGAAATTGTTACGAAACGTTGAATATATCTGATAGTCAAAACGTGTGGGCAATGGTAATTTAAAACGAATAAGTACGTTTTTGAAGTGAAACTTCTTTACGCACGGCAGGGTAAGTTCGTTTCATGCGAGTTGCTATGTAACGAAATCATGCAACGCATTTCCCCCCCTCTACTCGGTTACGTAGTCGAGTTCGTAGTGGGGATAGTAAAATTTAAATTCGTAGTGTACAAATAATACCATTAAACCAATTCCTTAACCCCTATCCCAGTACGTTTGTGTGTTTGAAGAAGTTTCACTTGCGTATTGTATAATTACGCGTTGTATTTTTTTTTAATTATGTTAAAACTTATAACCCATTTTGTTGTAGACATTTCAAAATTCTGAGTTAAAACTTTCTTACTACAAATATTTTTTACTTTGTCTAATTTCTAANAAAAAAACTTTATTATCCGTGTATTGTTTGTTTGACGAGTTCTTCAGATAGTGAATTTAAGTGGCTGTCTCCACTCCCTTGTGTACAATTCTGAGAAATTGTTACACAACCAGAATGCTTAATGTATATAAGTACATGTCTGAAAAAAATCTAGACAATCTATTGTCATAAATAATAAACTTTAAATCGTCATACTCGCACAGAGTCAAAAGAGGCTATGACTGACGTAAATATTAGTAGGTACATCTAATTGAGATATATATGTACGCTGTACATCTGGCATAGATAGTTATTTTGATTTGAACTCTGTGTTTTTAGTAATCAGTTTTAAGCAATTTATTAAACTTATCCATTGTAAATTTGTTATGCTCCTTTATCTTTACATCAAAATTACCTCTTGTTTGGCCTATCGTATCTCATCATTGTCACTGTAATCTACCTGATTTTTTTATATTTAGCAATCTTACCAGTTTGTTATTGATTAACAAAGTTTTTAAACTATTTTTATTAGTAACTATACTTATTGTTTATGTTCATTATTACGTGCATTTATCTTATAAATCCATAAGCTTTTGGTTCTTGGCGTGTTCAATATTAAAATAATAAAATCTAGTAAAAAAACAAATATTTATTTGACACTGTTAGAGCTGAAGAAGAGTAAAGTAGACGAAGGTTGATTTAGAACTGAAGAATTTAGAATTTGAATAATTTAGGAAAGTTATGAAGGTGGAGGTAAGGGTTGTAGATAAAAGAAGGGAACCAATAGTAAGAAAATATGATTTGAAAAATGCTGAAGATATAAAATATAGAATTAAGTTGTTGAACCCAAATCACCGAAGAAACCCCTCATAAAATAGCAATTAGGACGGACAGCGAAGTACGCGAAGTTGAAATGTTAATAGAGATTATAGGAAAGTACAGTAGTAAAAGTTATTGGCACAGATGGATAGAATACAAAAGCTTTAGAAGATAATGTTGAAAAATATTTACACAGAAAAGGAATATCATACAAAAGATTTACATATTTACACAACGACATTACATATACAGGGTACTCTAATTTATGTTGGTCGCTACAAGCTTTTCTCATATATCTCCATAACATGTCCATTTACTTCTTTGTCTCTAAAAAACTTGAAAAAATCATAGAAGCGGGCATTTGTCTTGAATTTTAATAGACTAGTTTACACATAAAACGTCGTTGTGATTAACCCAGCTTTTAGTAAAGCCTTTGTCTCTGCACTTAATCTAGGTACGCGTTTCTTCAGTTGCTGGAAGCGCGGTTGCGACGTACGGGTGCCTGCCGCCTTTGCCGAGGTTTCCACGTAAATGTCGCTGACATTAAAACATCCCGGCCGGCGCATGACTGCAATTATGGCCCAGAAATTCTTAATAAGGAAAAGACGGTGTGGTTTCCTTTTATTGCACCCGATGACATGGATAAGCTTGTAAAAGGCATTGTATCAACGTGAGAAATACGCAGAAACACTGCGTTCACTAACCTCGTAGACTGACGAGTTTTTTTTTTTTTTTGGTACCTGTGTTATGTAGAAGTACATAATTGCGCTTCTTTTATTTTTAAAAGTTCCGCAGTGCTCGGACGCAAATTTTCTTTGAAAGTTGTTTTACGTTCCGGTTGAAGAATACCTTTAGTCTTCTCGATGGTACTACCCAGACCAGTAGAATGTTTTTCAGAGAAAGATGCCAAACACATACACAAATTCACAATTTACTAGAATTGTTCGTTAAAATTGGATATTCTCGGAAATATATTCTTAAATCCCATCAGAAGAAGTGGCTGATTTTAGATATCTAGGAAGTCAGATAAGTCAGGACGGAAGGAGTAGTAGAGATATAAAGCAGAGGAAGGAAGTCACTTCTATGCTCGCGAACGGTTAATTTAGAAATTCGGAAAAGGTTGTTAAAGGTGTATGTTTGGAGTTGTACGGGTGCGAAGCATGGACAGTGGGCGCGGCGGATGAGAAAAGGTTAGAAGCCTTCTAAATGTGGTGTTATAGGCGAATGATGAGGATAACGTGAATAGAGAAGGTTAGAAATGAAGAGGTATTAGACAGAATAGGAGAACAGAGGAATCTATGGAAGTCAATAAGAAATAGGCGAGATACGTTGGTAGGACACCTTCTCAGGCATGAAGGTCTACTCATAAACATATTACAGGCAGAAACAGGAGTTAGGAGGGGTAGAGGTAGACCTAGATTAGATTATTGTTCGCAAATAATGAAGGATGTGGGTTGTTCTAGTTTTAAGGAAATGCGATGTTTAGGTCAGGATAGGAAAGAGTGGAGGTACGTGTCCAACCAGTCTTAGGTCGGACGACCTTATGATGATAATGAAATCCCATCAAGTTCTTTGAATAAGACAGTTCAAAACAAAAGAAATTTAAGTCTTTTAGCGGATAAATATCTAAAATATATTCTTTAATGAAATACATTTATAAATCTTAGAGTTTATGGACTGAAATTAATCACACCCACACTCTATACATTTTTCGGATGTGACAGTAAGAAAAAATTTTTTGACTTAAGGAGAAAGTATAGATCAAAAAATGTAATCCAGTTGGCTCAAATTCTTATCGACTTGAAGGTGCGTACGTATTCCCCACATATAAAATATTGGTACCTATTTATGACAACAAAATTGTTTATTCAATATATATATATTTCAATGGTTTTCAGAACGTCTTTCGCCCAGGAAGTGAAATTTTTCTGAATAAGTTACAAGGGTGGTCCAACAATTACTTAGCGTCATCGCCTGATGGCGTCAATATCGCAAGAACAATTTACTATAGTGTAGTACATTCCCGTACCGTCGAAATTTCAGCCGGATAGGACTCGTAGTTTTGTTTTGATTGCTTGTGGAAGCGGGAGTGTCCGCGGATTTTAGAAAAATGGAAAAAGAGCAATATCGGTCGGTGATTCGATTATTGTTTTTGGAAGGGAAATCGCTTAGCGAAATCAGAGCGTTTGAATGCTGTGTACGGTGACTCTTCTCCTTCGATGGCGATCAGGCGAAATATCAGTCGAATGAGAAGGTCATCGCCGCCACGGAGGCCTACTTTGCAGGCCTCGAGAAAACGTATTTTTCAGACGGGTTAAATAAGTTGGAGCATCGGTGGGTCAAGTGTATCGAGCTAAAAGGAGACTATATTGAAAAATAAATCGCCACTTTTCCAAAATTTTTGTTTTACTTTTGTAGGCTAAGTACTTCTCGGACCACCCTCGTACATGTACGTATATTTTCTTTAGAGCGTTGATAGTAAAACATTTCTGCATATGCGATGCAGCCTGTTAACTGTAATCGAAAACATTGTTTAAATAAATGCATTATTATTATCATGTATATACCGGCTAAAAAATACGTAAGCAGAAGTGACTAACAGGAGAGAATTATGCTCTCTTGTTTCACTATTTTTGTGTAATATTATTGAAATAAATAGACAAAACATTAATTGTAGATGAAATGAAAGTGAAATTTAATTACAACCTGCATTTTAACATTCCTTTCGTGCATATTCTGCAAGACTTTCCGTTCAGTCTTATCATCATCATCTTAAGTAATTTACGACGCGGTCGGATTATTCGTAATCTGAGTCGTCGTCTTTTGAGAGGGAACTTGGCCATAAACGATGAAGTATTAGCATATTACGAAGCATTTTACAAGCAGCTCTATTAATATATTTAACCATTAGCCGCGGCACACCTACCCGACGATGAACGAGACCCTAAAAAACATTTTTTTATTTTATTGTTTTAGTATTTGTGAATATGAGATGTACATTGGGCACATATAGGCGTGTGTGAATCGGGTTAACGGTTGTTCATCACTTGCCAACCAACCGAATCGTGCCGAACAAATTTTCGATTTAATAGCCTAATTAGTGGTCGACGGTGGTAATAACTTTGAAAATCTGCTTACAATAAAGAAGAAAAGAACGCTCGTAACAAAAAAAGCGTTTTCACTACGAAGAGTATAAAAAAAGAAAGTATCTAATACTTGTAATTAGATATTTAAGTAGGCATAAGGTTCAGTTCCACCCTTTAATTTAATTGGACGTCTTAATAGTGAGGTAATTATATTATATAACATTGTATTGTGAGAGGAGACAGCTGCAAGAATTATCGTTACAAATCTATACCTATGCTACAATCACAGATTGATATTAGCACATTTTTATTATTTATAATGTACGTGGCGGGGGTTCAGTATGACAACTCGATATCCTTAATTAGAAAAGGTCCTTGTTGAAAATTAACGTCAATTCTCTGTAGATGGCGTTCGGTATTTGTATTTATTTACTTAATTATATGTATTATTCTAAAACGGGCACTGAAATAGGATTCAATAATAGCCTCATTCATTGCATGTAGGCACCTAACAGGGATATTGTTTGACAATTGAACCACGTACGCGTGCAAAGTAGTCGTCGTATCCTGGTATGAATTAAAATTAAAATTTTTCTCCCAACAGTTCTCACTTTTTTCGCTGTTATTGTCTGGCTGTCGAAAGGACCCCAAATTGGTACCCGCGTTTGCCTCCCTCCGGGTCATTTATAATTAAAATCCCTCTCGTTTTAGAGCGGACACTGCCTACTTTCCTGCTTGCTTGCCCGTGTCGTTCATTTTTTTTGCGAACACTGACGATGAGTGGCTCCTTTTCACAAAAACTCCTCCGTGTCGCCCCGAGGTGTACATAATTCTTCACGCAACCGAGACCGCAAAAGCAGCTGTAAGACGGCTTAATGTGCACTATGAATAGCCTCATTTTGGCGTTTCATTCTTCTCACTTGAATGCTCCAATCAGAAGCGTCAAATGAACCCACCTTAATTCGACGAATTCTTATTCATCACCACGAACAATTGTTTTCGAATTAAAAAATACTTGTTTGTGAAAAGATGAAGCGAAGCAGTACAGAAGAAGTTGGTTTAAAAATTTTTTTCGACTGATCTTTACTTCAAATCATATCTTTCTTATTTTAATCAGGTATCATGGTATCACACATTTTTTTACAGCTACAATATCCAAAATGCTCCAAAGTTAGAAGGCAAAACCGGTGATCAATGTGATGAGTTCCAATCCTTTTTTATGTTTCATCATCAGAGATATTTTATAAAAATGTTGTAGGGTAAGGCATGATAATTCTCATTGTGAAACGTTATTTTTTGATAGGTATGCAGGATCATCAGTCATCAATGTTTTCAGTGAAATTTTGGTAAGCAATTACGAAATAGTCGGGGAATTGAGGTGCACCTCACATTTCTATCCGATGACCGTGACTTATTTCTGTTGCATGGCACACTGAGTATCTTCTATGCATGACTAGAGTGGAAACTGGCAAGCGCCCCTTTTCTTTAGCGCTCTGTCTCAGTAATTATCTTTGTCTCTCCCTTTTTTATCGACATTTTAGATAATTGTTAATTACGGCGCACGAAATGCAGAGCTGTCGCCGTATCGGCTCGCGGTCACGTTGTCCGTCGTCGTTCCAAAGCCACAAAGACCGTGCGGTGTGTCTGTTTTATCGAAATCCAATTACGTATTTTATTGTTGAAAATAGATTAGCCGTCAAACTCCGATATGTTCTGCATATAAAATGAGCAACGAACTGAAAGAACAAAAACGAATGCAACCACTCCAATTATTATCGTTTTCATTCTAGTTTTTTTTTTCCTTTATTATGTACTAGCGACCCGCCCCAGCTTCGCACGGGTGCAATGCTGATACTAAATGTGTATATTTTTGTTTTGTTTAGATTATTATCGAGAAGGAAGGGGAAATCTTCAAAAGATACCCCCTGAACATACTAAATATACTACAGAATGTCTTTATATACAACATTCACAGTTTTTTTGTCATTAAACAATACAAACCGACCTCTCGGCCGGTACCGCCGCAGCCGCTATGTCCCTGCATTTTAAATCTGTAATATCTTCAAAAATATTCATTTAAATTACATGTTGTAAAGGGCCANTTATCGAGAAGGGGAAATCTTCAAAAGATACCCCCTGAACATACTAAATATACTACAGAATGTCTTTATATACAACATTCACAGTTTTTTTGTCATTAAACAATACAAACCGACCTCTCGGCCGGTACCGCCGCAGCCGCTATGTCCCTGCATTTTAAATCTGTAATATCTTCAAAAATATTCATTTAAATTACATGTTGTAAAGGGCCATATTGATCTATATTAAATGCACAATGTATTTAAGGTACTTAATTGGATAAGATTGGATAATGCTGTATTGCTTACAATCGCTTCGTAAATAAGTCATTATTTCTCATAAAAAGTAAAGGATAAAAATGTTTATTGTGGGTTATCCCTAAGAGATAGACATATACCATTGCGGACTTTTTTGTAGACCCTTTTAAGATGTACAATATTGTAGTACATTATTTTGATCTATCTCGTAGGGTTCAGCCAGCGTTTGCAATGTAAGCGCAAAAAATGTGTTTATTTACGACATCTCATTAGAAACCTCTAAAATTACCAGTATTTCCCCACTGTATTATGCATGTGTTACACATATAAACCTTCCTGTTGAATCACGCATCAAAATCCGTTGCGTAGTTTTAAAGATTTAAACATATATAGGTACAGACAGACAGCGGGAAAGCGACTTTCTTTTATACTGTTTAGTGATGTAAAGAACGTATTGTTCTTTGGACAAATTAACGTTGCCCTCACATACGCATTGTATATTTTGTAGTGTAACTGCGTATTGTTTGTCAATGATAAACCTTTAATCTCTTTACCCTAGTTCGTTGCTTCGATCCTTTTCATTGAACAATTTAGTCCTCGTGCCCCGGTGTGAATTAACGTTTCACTGGTCATCGGTATCTCGCATATGCAGTCACTTCTATTTCGTGTATGTAGGTACGGCTTCTCTAATGTCCTTTGTCGTTTTTATGAAACGTAGTCTGGGGCCATTCCGTAGGACGGTCAGGCGAAATTGAAATAGTTATGGCTGCGATTTTACGTCAATAACGGAGGCGTGTTCGCTATTTCGGAGAGACGCCAGCATCCCCGGCACGTCGTCCTGTTTCGACTACCGAACAATTTAAGCTCGGAATGGGTGCTTTATGGCCTGAGCACAGCAACAATAAAGGTGGCAGCGGGATTTTAGTCCCACTTTCTTAAATGACTCCAATATCATAAGGTGTTTTATAGGCGCGGCTGATGGGCTAGAAGATCGACTCTTAGACATCCCTTGTTTGATTCACTAGTGAAATTTGTTGTTATAGTAACAAATAGATATTACAGTTTGTTTAATGTCTTCGGTTGCGTTTTCTATTGAAATAGCATGTAGAGGTAGTTTAAAATATCATGAACCTTTGCATTGGACGACCGCGCATTTCAACCACTTATCGTAAATTACCAGAAAACGGTAGGTAAACTATTACTTTTATTATAAAAAATACGAAAACCCAACAAAGTAATAAGAAAGAGTAGGTAGACATTCTAAATTAAACATCTGAATAATGAAAAATGTAGAGGCATAAACGGATTAGGTTCCTTTAAACTCTGTTCATTAAATGCAGATTAATTTAATTTCAAATGGATTGACATCAAATGGCGTAACCACTGATTTATATTCCAAGTGGGCGAAATCGACTGCGGACATAAATCAATTAGCAATTTTTTAGAGTGTTACCCACATACATTCAAATGCAAATTCAGGATTCATCGATTATATTTATGAAGCAAATTAACATACCTATAGTAGTGTTTTTTGAAAAGAATAGAAAATGGCTTGGTATTGAACGTGAACAAAAGTGGCAAAGGTTAAACAATTTTTAATGTTCGATCCATGTTCGATCATATTATATGCATTACCTAACCCGAAGAATATATAATAATATATACCAAACTCGTCGTTATTTGTGAATGAAACTAATTTTTTTTTTTAGTATTTCCCTAAAGTTTCCGAAGTCTGACACGGTAAAAATTAGCTTAATGGTCTAAAGAAGCGCCGCTTTATTAGCTGATTTATTGTAGTTACGGAATTCCAATTGGACGCTATTTATTATTGTTATGTTTTAACGAAGGAGAAGCATCAATTTAAATTTGTGTTCTGCAAGAATTATTAAGGTTCCAAATTTACATTGATTTGCTTCGCGGTAACGTTTACGCACCCGCTCCGTGTAGCTCAATTTATTCAACTCGTTAAAGCGTGTCTTCGTAACGGGTTCATTCAATTTCGAAGCCAATTTTATCGACTTTGATTGATTTTGGTATAGTAAGCCGCTGAAAAACGTTACGGTCTATCAAAAAATTCGACAAAGCTTGATTATTATTTGTTTCGCGTTATTGTTCATGGTACGGCAGGGGATCGAAGTGAAGGAGGAAAAGAATTGACGAAGGGACCACGCTTTAACGATTAAATTTCGTGAGTCGACTATAGAACGCCATAATTAGAGATTTTAGAGTCAGTTTTGTTGCAGAAAGAAAATGTACACGCGTAATCATATTATTACAGTTACTATTTTTAACACGTATCTATTGCAGAATTTAGAAAATGTATTATCTTTAAGTGACTAAACGATTTGATTGATCGATTATTCCGATAAATTTATATAACCGATTATTTCGATTAATCTGTAAATTTGCTCAACCCTAATTACAATCGCGGTTATTGGCTTTAAGTACCTATTGGTTTCTGTAAATGACATAATGAAAACAGCTGATATGAAACGAAAACTTTATGTACCTACTGCATTTATTAATTTGTAACTATTTATTATTTTTTTAAATATATGTAGTTGGTTTAAAAATTTTTTTCGACTGATCTTTACTTCAAATCATATCTTTCTTATTTTAATCAGGTATCATGGTATCACACATTTTTTTACAGCTACAATATCCAAAATGCTCCAAAGTTAGAAGGCAAAACCGGTGATCAATGTGATGAGTTCCAATCCTTTTTTATGTTTCATCATCAGAGATATTTTATAAAAATGTTGTAGGGTAAGGCATGATAATTCTCATTGTGAAACGTTATTTTTTGATAGGTATGCAGGATCATCAGTCATCAATGTTTTCAGTGAAATTTTGGTAAGCAATTACGAAATAGTCGGGGAATTGAGGTGCACCTCACATTTCTATCCGATGACCGTGACTTATTTCTGTTGCATGGCACACTGAGTATCTTCTATGCATGACTAGAGTGGAAACTGGCAAGCGCCCCTTTTCTTTAGCGCTCTGTCTCAGTAATTATCTTTGTCTCTCCCTTTTTTATCGACATTTTAGATAATTGTTAATTACGGCGCACGAAATGCAGAGCTGTCGCCGTATCGGCTCGCGGTCACGTTGTCCGTCGTCGTTCCAAAGCCACAAAGACCGTGCGGTGTGTCTGTTTTATCGAAATCCAATTACGTATTTTATTGT
>NW_020438985.1:367486-371719 GCF_000699045.2 Agrilus planipennis | reverse complement strand
TAAGTTTCATAATTTTCTTGAAATAAATAAAAAAATATATAAAAGAAAGAAAAAAAGGCAAATTTCAGGTTTTTTGCAATAACTCGAGAACGGTTGAGGTTAGATTAATTTTCTTTTCAGAACAATGAACACAACTTTTCTCTAATTTAACCTATGCTGTATCTCTTACCTTTTCGAATATCCCAATCGTATGCACTGTAAGAGTGATCACCGCGTATATATGCTTATAACGGGTAAACTTTTATTTGAATAAATAGTTTGTTTATCGAAATAAAAATATTTTTGTAATCCTCTTATAAAATTAGTTTATAAGCAGATGAAGTAACTTTTATCAATTACAATAGGAAAAAGGAAATATTAAGAACGCTGCGAAAGAAAAAAAAATGTAAGACATTTTTTTTGAACATAGTTTCCGCTAGGTGTCGAATCATAGAGTCAACCGTGTTCTTACAATGAAATGGAAAGTTTTAACTCTTACTAGAAAAAAATGAAAAGAAGAAAAACGAGGGAACGCTTTTATACTGCTGTTGCGACGGTTGAAAAGATATGAAAACGTTATCAGATGATTTACGGGTGAAACTCAGCGGATTTTATGATGCCTCTCGTCATTCCAACTTAACGATTATAGGCTGTTAAATAACAGCACCTATAGGTATAAAATGTTTATACCTTGAATCTATTGCATTTAAAATTACAGTATTTCATTCTGGGGACGAAGGCACCTCATTCATGCGATGTGTTGGTTGTGTTATATATTATACATCTCCAAAGTTTCAAAAACTAATTACCTACTACGTAATTTAAATGCATTTGTGTGTATAAACTGCTCTGTGCTCCATGAAATTCTTCTCTCTTTAACATTTCATAGCTTTAGTTGGTAAATTCTTCAGGAATAGTTTGTTTGAACCGGAATCGAATTTTAATCAGTACCATGGGGCAGTTGTCGGGGATTATCCATTTTACTCGCATTTCCTCTTTGTTTTCTGTAGCAATTCCCTCTTTTAAATAGGTGGTCCAACGGGATACCAACTCTGTATTTAAGGGAGTGCCTTTTTTGGCTGAAGTGGAAGGATCAAGGCCTAAAATTTCCACATAGTTTTCTGAATGTGTGGAAACATTTTCCGAATGAGCAGGATCATCTCCTGGGTGAAAAGAATCATCATCTGAATCTGATTCTACTAAAATTCTCCTTCTTGGAACGTTTGCTGTTAGACTTGGTCCACGTGTAAAAGAAACAGTTGATTCGTCATCGCCTGTAATTAAGAGGAACTAGTCAAATCCGTTGTTAAGCACTCTTCTAATTAATTCCGATTAGGCTAGTGAAATTTGTAAGTACAGTTAGTATTCGACGGGAGCGAGACAGGCTACCCGGAAAAGAAGGTAACGGAGGGTGCGAGTAAGGCACCTACCTAGAGATCACCCTGTATCTTAATTCTTAAAACTTCGGGAGTGAGAAAGACTACCGGTTTTATTAGACTCAAGCGAGGTAAAGTGCGAGTAAGGCACCTACCTAGAATCCACTGCTTCAACAGTGTATAAGATAACACTTGTGCAGTTGTAACCAACGAGAGCGAGAAAGGCTACCCATGGTAGTTGTAAAAGGCAACGTGGGTGCGAGTAAGGCACCCGCCTTTTTTCTTGGAAATTTCGGTGCTGTCAGTTGCAGCCCCTGACAAGAAACACTGAAAACAGCGTTACGCCAGCTGCATAGGAATCGGTTTGGCAAACTGGCAAAATCCAGGGGTAATGCGCACCAACCTTGTCTTGAACAGTTTTAGGCCTAGATAAAGAAAAAAGTAGAGAATATACTTACTTGTAGAACTAGGCGAAAGATCGTCTAGTAATGTTTCCAATTTTTTCATTTTCTTTCTCAGTGTAAGCAATCTTTTCTTAGCGTCCAGCTTTCTTTTTGGCATCTTGATAAATTCTCACAACACAACCGGCACGTCTCACACTAAACTGCGTAATGATTCATAAGCACTGAGTGGTGTCCTAGGTCCCGGGGTGGGGGCTGTTTGCTTTCAACATAGTGGTACGTCGCACATCGAAGATTGCAACTACCTATGTGTTCTATAAGGACCGGACCAGGACGTATAATGACAAGTTATTTTTTGTATTATTATTCATTTTTCTTACTGAGGGAGCTAACAGATATCATACGATTCCTTACTCAAGAATATTCCGTTTGAACGGAAAATGTTAATCTCACAATCAATGGGATAAATTCTGTGAGTTTAAACTACATTTTGTTTCGGTATTAACTAAAGACACATATAATATAAGAAAGAGTTCGTTTCTATTTCTATAGAAAGGCTGAGTATTGCGGATAACAAATTATCCTCAGTAGAAATAGACGGACCAAAGCTATTATTCTTGAACTTGATCGGCTTCGTCGTTGTTGTGTGCACGTAAATCATTCCACTCGGTTGTGGAAATCCTTGTTCTGGTTATGAAAGGCGTCATTGTATTTTTGGATTTTTCAAGGAAACGGACTTTGTGTCATCATTCAGCTGTCTAATCCGGTTCGATTTTGACGGCAAAAAGAGATTCTGGCATCAGAAATCCGTTGCGAATGAACGGTCCTTTTCTCTCTGGAGTTCCACAAACTTGTTAAATCTCTTGGAACGCTACCAACAGCTTGTGAACTGGTGTAATGTGCAATTTCCGAGATTTCGTTTTCCGGACTAGCGTTGGCGTTAACGACAACAACAAGAATGTTAATACATATACATATAATTTATGCTTCAGCTAATGTGCAAAATTAGGAATTCTTAAATACGGGTAGGAGTTTACAGAACACCTCTCTTTAATCCTCAAAAGTCTTGGTTTTAATTTTGGTTCTTTCCGTCTAGGTTTTAGTCTTGGTCTTGTTCTTTCGCTCTTGATCTTGGTTATGCCATTGTAAAGACAATCTTAGCCTTGCTAAAAAGATCAAGACCAAGACTGCAAGACCAAGACCAAGACCAATTTTGATCATCACTAGTGTTTAGTATATAATAGAGCCTTGTATTCTACTGTAGCAGCCGTATTTTAAAACTGCATTTATTAAAGACTAACTTTTCTCCGCGGCTTCGCTTGCAGAAATTAATATTGTTTCTCTATAAAACCTCTTAACTCCCAATTCACCCTCACAACGTTTAAATTTTATGTAATGTAACATCCCCCCTTTGGTGATGAATGTTTTAAAATGTCGAGATAGATCTTTCAGAAATCAAATGAGAGACCATTAAAACCAAATTTCAAGTGAATTTCACGACAAATATCGTAATATATGTTGCATTTAAACATTGCAACTCCTCTTCACCACTGCTCCCTCCCACGGGAACGGGATAAAAAGTATGTCCGTCTCCTGGTTGCAAACTACCTCCCCACCGATTTTCAGCCAAATCTGTTCAGCCGTTCTTGAGTTATAAATAGTGTAACTAACACGACTTATACGTAGATATATATAGATGTGAATAACTTTTAAGAATCGAATAGCATCAAATCTAGTAAACTAATGGCATTTAATTACTGAAACCATCTTATATCGGTAAAATTGAATTTTCATGTAATAAAGTTCTTAATTTTGTACGAGTGGCGACTCGACAATCAATTTCGTTTATTTTTTAATATTTTGAGTTTTAAATTTGCATACGTGATGAAAAAGGGATATTTCGATTGACACCAAGATCCTTAACAAACAAAGTATACAAAGTATCGTGTACTAGAAGTCGTTTGGAATGCTGCCAACTTGACGGAACATTTAAAGTTTAACTTGACGATGGACCGTTGCCTGCAGGCGCTTATCTAAGGACTTTTTATTAATTTATTGTAGCCGCCAACGAAGCCAACGCGGTCTTTGGAATAATCATTTAATAAAAATTCGCTTGTACTTACATAGTTATGGAAACAAAGGCTGAGTCGTTTAGAAACTTTTTAATTACATTTTTAGAAACATTTTCAAGCTTTGTACACATTGCGATGTGTATCGCTAATGAATTTTTAAATTTATTAAACTTAAAAGACGATAAGAAATGAAGCTTATACATTTTATTTATTACGTTTTAATATATATGATTTTATGATAATTAAGTTGAGTAACAAATTAATTCTCACGTTTCAGTTTGTTTTGTTTATTTCACTTTAAAAAATCCCATCATTCAGCAGTAATATAAAAGGAAATTAGAAGAATAAAATTGACGTTGAATATAAAATGTCACGGGTCCACCTCCGTTGGATTAAATATTCGAA
>NW_020438985.1:356130-366295 GCF_000699045.2 Agrilus planipennis | reverse complement strand
GTTGGCTACGCCGGGATTCGTTTTCAGCAAGTAGATATCCACACAAGTGGACCTTGTTGGAGCATACGTAATCCTAAAATGTAGCATCGTGCTACAGATGGCGTTTACAGCGCCATTTGTAGTATTTTCTAAAACGCACTGTTAAGACAGCAGGTAAAAGTTGGTCTGTGTTCTGTCGACGCGCTGATGAGATCCAAAAAGATCGAAATAGCGATCCGCGTCTGGCAGTTTTGACAGAATACAGACCACTTCGAATCATTTTAACCATCTTTTAATTTAAAAATTATAAACGTCTAGATGTAAGTAAATAAAACTTGGTTACAAATGCAAATATTTTATCAAATAATAATTAAACAGTTTTCAGTATTTATAATCACTAACTCTAATTTATTTACTATTTCCTGTATTAGTAAGGACTATTTCGTGATGTGTGATTTTTAATTTATTTGAAATTGCAGTTATTAAGCAACTTCTCGTTAATTGACAAGCGAAGTACAAAGTAATTAGTTACCGTTCGAATAAGTGGTCTCATCAAGGCCTCGCCCGATAATTTGCACGCCTGCCGCTTATTAGTTTTGGCTGAGGAGCCGAGCGGCTGACTATCTTCTGCTTCCTCTCTCAATCTTCGTTTATCTCTCCACATGCTAACTGACTGAACAGGGCGGAAATCGTTCAACAGAAACTACACTTCTCGCATCCAAAATCCAAACTGATTTATTCCCGAGGATCCTATGCTGCTGAACCTTGTCAGAGGTATTAAATTAGATTTTGGAACATCTGCCTCTCTCTTTGTGTTTTGATTTAACGTGAATTGGATAAGTTTCTAATATCAGACGAAATAATACATGATACGTAGGTGCTAACTTTTCCGAATGTTCGTGAACATTCACCAATTTTACGTGTTCGCAATACTCTAGATCTCGAATGTATTATTCTCCAACTTGATATTGATGGGTCAGCGTATTGCAAATGCTCTACTCAATGCAATTTCAAGATTTTAAGTATAAGTCCTCAGTTTGAATCGAATAAGAAAACTTGTAGGCATAATAGCTTACCTGTTGTTTTATGAAGGGTTTTTAAATATTAATAACTTATTTCGATAATTGACTTTGCTTCTAATAGAATAATCAATTGAATTTGGATTTTAAATACTACTGTTTCATTAAAAATGAACCCTAAGATAAAGAAATATTGTCTAAAAATAACAGTGGATAACGGGAAGTAAGATAGGATGAAATCATCTGTTACCCTGCATTGTTATAGTTCCCATTCGTTATTTTATTAATGAAATATGAGATGAAAATTTTAGCGTTATTTTGACGTGCTCGATAATGTACGTAGGTAAGTAATACATAGGAGAATTTAGGTCGATACCAGCAGTTGATTGATCGGAAAACATCTGCCGGGACGGAGTAAATTTATAATTAAAAGGTAATCTCGTTAAATACTAATCGATAAGTCATTCGGTAAGAAGGGGTTGACTTGACATCTTGAGGGCTCGTTCTCGGCATCGATAGAGGTTGTTTATTTGTAGCTTCACTAACTATCTAGGCCATCGTACAGTCTTTATGATATTTCAAATTGCTGTACTAAATATAGCCAACCTTCTGTCTCGTATAATAATTTATTTCAAACTAAGGGGATGATGAACGAATAACTAAAGTGTGTGTTAAGACATGCTGAAGTGGTGACTCTGGATATAAATATGTTTTTCGTTAAATAAAAGCATTGTTATTGCTCCATTTTCTATGTAGGTACGGATGAGTGGTGAGATTTGTATGTAGGATTACTAGAGCAATCGTTGTCATCGTGGAATTAATGCTAATACGTTCTCGGTCGACGGAGAGCTTCGTCTCATCGGCGCGTTCCGTCGCGGCGCCGCCGACTGCCGCCATCGTTCTGACGGGGACACGGGAATGCCGTCAGCTGATCCAAGCGCTCACTCTCAATGAAGGGCAAATCGATAGTGTTGCCGCCGCCGGTCCACCCATTCAAATTTATGGCAAACTGAAACGTGTGGGTGCAGACTATATTTTCGTCGCCCTAATAGATAACCCGAAGATAGGAAATAATGATTCATATTTCCTCGAAATAGTAAAGAACCGATCAAAGAACATATTGTTAGGAGAGTAGTAATTAATGCAGAACAGCGATAAGAGAAACCAAAAGTGGTAATTGGTACTATTAAAAAGAAGATGTCTCCCTTTTGTGATATATTTCTGTTGTCTTGTTGTCCCTGGAAAAAAATTTTCAGTCTCTCTCCAGTCTCCAGTCTTTCAGCGTCTCTGAGAGCGTCTCTCACAGTCTTTCAGTTATTGCCTAGATGTTTTTATGGACCTCTCACAGTCTCTGTATGAGAGACTCGAACGATAAAATTGTTAATTCAGAGATTCGAGTCTCTCACAGAGAGACTGAATGAATAAAACTGAAAAATTGAGAGACTCGAGTATCTCGTAGAAAGACTGGGATCTCTGAAATATGCTGAACTTACAAAATTTTAACCATGCCTATCGAGACAGCACTTATTGAGAGATTTGAGTCTCTCGTTCAGAGAATCGATACGAAATGAGGATCTCTCTATGAGCGACTCGAGTCTCTCGTTCAGAGACACTAAACAGTTTTTTACAGTCTCTCAGCGACGTCTTTCTCAGCGACACCAGAGAGACTCGATGAGAGACGGAGACTCGAGTCTCGCTTTCAGAGACTCTGAGAGACTGAACATTTTTATCTCGGGGTGTTAATATTTAGTATGCTTTAACTCAGTAATCAGAAGATACCATGCTAGCGAAACGATAAGGTGGCAGGACAATTGGACAATTCTAATGAAAATAAGGCAAATGGCAACCATTGTGTGAAATCTTTTTTTTTTTTTTAATTTACTTTGCGTCTTTATTTAGACCAAAGTTTATAGTAGGTACGTACTTTATTTTTATTTTAAAAACATCAAAATATCTATTAAACAAATTACTTAGCTTGCAAGGTAACTCGAAGCATAACCTATATCATTATCAACAATAACAAGAAACGACGTATTTCGAGGATGGTTCTGTTTACTTGTATAAAACGTTACAATTTGCATTCGTCGAAAAAGGCATCGAACTAATTATTACGTCCTATTCAGGACCTAGTTTTTGAAACATTAACAACATTTAACGTAGGTATCTGTGTGTATGTAGGAAAAACGCAATACGTATAATACGTACCTACATATATATATATATATACATATGTGTCTGAAAAGACGGGCGGATTTTTCATTTGTGTGCGTCAAAGCGATTTGGCACTCACCTTACGTATTCACCTATGCACGTAGGTAGGTACATACCTATGTGTACATGCACGTATAGACATAGCAAAAGGCTCTTTTCAAAAGTGAATGGAAGCTCTTTGAATATTTCATTAAGCGCTACTCGGGTCTTCGAGGGAGCTAAATTTAGGAGCTCCGGCTGTGCTCTTTTCCGTCTTTCTCTTTTGCTTCGTTTTGTGTAGTGGAAAAATAATGGTGCGAACGCGGGTTGTTTTCCAATAAACAGGGATGTTTCGATTATTTAACGGTTTCTTTGTGAAAATGCACAAAAGTTCTTTTCAACGAATTATAAAACAGTTCGTTGAATATGATCAAAAGATTTTTTGTTGGAAACTTTTAAAAATTGTAGGTATTAAACTCTGTTTACTATACTGTGCGTGTCTTCAATTTTCCCTTTTCGATCACATCTTTGGAGAGCTACGTAAATTACGTCTAAATGTGTCACAATATCCAATTATTGCGATCTCTATTACTCATGCATAACTTATAAATAATAATTTCTTTAGAAAATTACAATCATTTAAATAGAAAGTCAAAATACAGTGCGAACTGTCTGTATTTATATATCACGTGCTGAAGTACACAAAACTTAAAAATTTATACTGTCATCATCATCTGGTTGTCAGTCTTAAGACTTAAGATTGGACACGCACCTCCACTCATTCCTACCCTAAACTAATCTTCGCATTTCCTTAAAACTGAAGCATCCATCCTTAACATCCCTAAGTATTTGTGAACAGTAATCCAACTTATGTCTATCTCTACTCCTCTTAACTCCTGTTTATGTTTCTAATACGTCTCTCACTAGCCCTTCATGCCTGAGAAGGTGTCCTCCCAACCTATCTCACCTATTTCTTATTGACTTCCATAGCGTCTTCCTGTTCTCCTTCTCTTTCAATGCCTCCTCATTTCTAACCTTCTGAGATTATAGAAAATGTTAAATATTGTAGGAACACATTTTATTGGAATTCTTTGTATTATAAACAAAAAAGCAACTCATCTAAACGCACAATAAGTAGAACAGAACAGAACTTCAAACATTATACAACAATTAAAATTTTTCAGTCATCGTTCAAAATTTACAACATGTTCACAATTCCCGGCATTGGTGATTACTTTTCGCTCTACATTGCACGATATGTTCGCATTTACGGATGACAGGAGCGATGTACGATAGATTTCCCAGTTCTATTTTGCCTCGGGCTCTGTTTCTACCTCTGCTGCAATCCTTACAGAGCTTTCTCGAGATGAAGGAAATCTCAGATCGAGTTTCCAGTAGAGCTGTCGTACAAATGAGAGCCCACCTGTGCCCAGCAGGTTGTAACAAATGCTAATGCTCCCTGCACCAGCTGTTTCAATCCTGACACCCCATGTTCGTTCACCTTTCTTTCTTTAGCCTTAGCCGACTGCACTCGGACAAACTACGAGGATGGAGCTCCTTTTACGCAACAGTAGCACTCACCCTAAAAGAGCACTTCTATCTACCGACCGATGGTCATTTAAACTGATTAATAAATATGAGGAATATGCAGTTGTGATTGACTACTTTTTGTATTTAGTAGTGGTCATTGTAACTCTTAAGGATGTTTGGGAGGTACAATCGGAGACAAGAGTACATAAAATTAGAAATTCGTGATTAATTAGGTTTTGCAGCATATCATGAGGTAAATAANTCTTAATTCTTAAAACTTCGGGAGTGAGAAAGACTACCGGTTTTATTAGACTCAAGCGAGGTAAAGTGCGAGTAAGGCACCTACCTAGAATCCACTGCTTCAACAGTGTATAAGATAACACTTGTGCAGTTGTAACCAACGAGAGCGAGAAAGGCTACCCGTGGAAGTTGTAAAAGGCAACGTGGGTGCGAGTAAGGCACCCGCCTTTTTTCTTGGAAATTTCGGTGCTGCCAGTTGCAGCCCCTGACAAGAAACACTGAAACAGCGTTACGCCAGCTGCATAGGAATCGGTTTGGCAAACTAGCAAAACCCAGAGGTAATGCGCACCAACCTTGTCGTGAACAGTTTTAGGCCTAGATAAAGAAAAAAAAAAGGTAGAGAATATACTTACTTGTAGAACTAGGCGAAATATCGTCTAGTAATGTTTCCAATTTTTTCATTTTCTTTCTGAGTGTAAGCAATCTTTTCTTAGCGTCCAGCTTTCTTTTTGGCATCTTGATAAATTCTCACAACACAACCGGCACGTCTCACACTAAACTGCGTAATGATTCATAAGCACTGAGTGGTGTCCTAGGTCCCGGGGTGGGGGCTGTTTGCTTTCAACATAGTGGTACGTCGCACATCGAAGATTGCAACTACCTATGTGTTCTATAAGGACCGGACCAGGACGTATAATGACAAGTTATTTTTTGTATTATTATTCATTTTTCTTACTGAGGGAGCTAACAGATATCATACGATTCCTTACTCAAGAATATTCCGTTTGAACGGAAAATGTTAATCTCACAATCAATGGGATAAATTCTGTGAGTTTAAACTACATTTTGTTTCGGTATTAACTAAAGACACATATAATATAAGAAAGAGTTCGTTTCTATTTCTATAGAAAGGCTGAGTATTGCGGATAACAAATTATCCTCAGTAGAAATAGACGGACCAAAGCTATTATTCTTGAACTTGATCGGCTTCGTCGTTGTTGTGTGCACGTAAATCATTCCACTCGGTTGTGGAAATCCTTGTTCTGGTTATGAAAGGCGTCATTGTATTTTTGGATTTTTCAAGGAAACGGACTTTGTGTCATCATTCAGCTGTCTAATCCGGTTCGATTTTGACGGCAAAAAGAGATTCTGGCATCAGAAATCCGTTGCGAATGAACGGTCCTTTTCTCTCTGGAGTTCCACAAACTTGTTAAATCTCTTGGAACGCTACCAACAGCTTGTGAACTGGTGTAATGTGCAATTTCCGAGATTTCGTTTTCCGGACTAGCGTTGGCGTTAACGACAACAACAAGAATGTTAATACATATACATATAATTTATGCTTCAGCTAATGTGCAAAATTAGGAATTCTTAAATACGGGTAGGAGTTTACAGAACACCTCTCTTTAATCCTCAAAAGTCTTGGTTTTAATTTTGGTTCTTTCCGTCTAGGTTTTAGTCTTGGTCTTGTTCTTTCGCTCTTGATCTTGGTTATGCCATTGTAAAGACAATCTTAGCCTTGCTAAAAAGATCAAGACCAAGACTGCAAGACCAAGACCAAGACCAATTTTGATCATCACTAGTGTTTAGTATATAATAGAGCCTTGTATTCTACTGTAGCAGCCGTATTTTAAAACTGCATTTATTAAAGACTAACTTTTCTCCGCGGCTTCGCTTGCAGAAATTAATATTGTTTCTCTATAAAACCTCTTAACTCCCAATTCACCCTCACAACGTTTAAATTTTATGTAATGTAACATGCCCCCTTTGGTGATGAATGTTTTAAAATGTCGAGATAGATCTTTCAGAAATCAAATGAGAGACCATTAAAACCAAATTTCAAGTGAATTTCACGACAAATATCGTAATATATGTTGCATTTAAACATTGCAACTCCTCTTCACCACTGCTCCCTCCCACGGGAACGGGATAAAAAGTATGTCCGTCTCCTGGTTGCAAACTACCTCCCCACCGATTTTCAGCCAAATCTGTTCAGCCGTTCTTGAGTTATAAATAGTGTAACTAACACGACTTATACGTAGATATATATAGATGTGAATAACTTTTAAGAATCGAATAGCATCAAATCTAGTAAACTAATGGCATTTAATTACTGAAACCATCTTATATCGGTAAAATTGAATTTTCATGTAATAAAGTTCTTAATTTTGTACGAGTGGCGACTCGACAATCAATTTCGTTTATTTTTTAATATTTTGAGTTTTAAATTTGCATACGTGATGAAAAAGGGATATTTCGATTGACACCAAGATCCTTAACAAACAAAGTATACAAAGTATCGTGTACTAGAAGTCGTTTGGAATGCTGCCAACTTGACGGAACATTTAAAGTTTAACTTGACGATGGACCGTTGCCTGCAGGCGCTTATCTAAGGACTTTTTATTAATTTATTGTAGCCGCCAACGAAGCCAACGCGGTCTTTGGAATAATCATTTAATAAAAATTCGCTTGTACTTACATAGTTATGGAAACAAAGGCTGAGTCGTTTAGAAACTTTTTAATTACATTTTTAGAAACATTTTCAAGCTTTGTACACATTGCGATGTGTATCGCTAATGAATTTTTAAATTTATTAAACTTAAAAGACGATAAGAAATGAAGCTTATACATTTTATTTATTACGTTTTAATATATATGATTTTATGATAATTAAGTTGAGTAACAAATTAATTCTCACGTTTCAGTTTGTTTTGTTTATTTCACTTTAAAAAATCCCATCATTCAGCAGTAATATAAAAGGAAATTAGAAGAATAAAATTGACGTTGAATATAAAATGTCACGGGTCCACCTCCGTTGGATTAAATATTCGAATTTTATTACGAGAGCCGTCATTATCGACGTTTTGAAATCCTTTTAATGTTTAAGTAGTAGGCAACTTTAAAATTCAAATCCGTCCGGCATAAAATCCATAAAGCCAGAGTCAGTCAGTCGATCGTATTAAAGCGTTTATACTTTAAAATTGAACTCTGTCAACGGCAGATAGTCTGGTTTAATAATAATCATCATGAATCATGAATATTTCATAAGGGTTACTTCGAATAAAATTTTGCAGGAAGAATTATTACATTTTCCTATTTTATATTTTCATTGCCATCATAATTGCGAGGGTTGCAAAATTACCTTTTAAACCATGAAACGCAGTATAGTAATTAACTAATTAATAATTAATAGAGGTTCCTGATTTAGAAGTGGACTATTGGACTACTATTGCGTAATAAAAATCGTAGAGGAGCCACAGCAAAGCAAACAAACGAGGACGTCATTAAAATTTAGCGATAGAATAAACGGTGGCGAAATGAAAGAGATAGAGTAAAGTTAGTTCGCAACTACTACACGGACCCCATATCTACCGTCGCGCCTTCGCTTCGTGGAGTTTTGGATGCCAACCGGACTTGAATCATTAATCTCTCCCCGTCAGACGCATATAATTCCATCGGCATCGGAATTCCGAAGTAATGGAGGCCATGCGTCAAGTTCCAGCTCCGAAAGATAATACGGCACTGTATAGCAAACGATGGCGACGACCGCGATCGTACCTTTAACCCTCTGCGTGCCTACGGAGACGACGACGGCTGCATGGGCTTTCGGTCGAGTCGACTACGACGATGCGATGCCGGTCGTCCGGACGGAACCTTGAGAATTCCTTAGACGGCGATCCTTTATTATCCTCCGGTATTATAAACGTGCCCGCCCCACGCTTTTCGTGCAGCCTTCGCATTTAATCCTCGGGGATTTCTGGGGGCGCGCGATACCATCTAAGACCAGGCACTTTTTCCGAATTGTCTCTACGTGACCTCTTCCAAATACATACCCAGAATGGCCCAGATAAATTTAGTTTTCCTTTCGTGTCTTTTGGTGGGTATTACTTAAATACCAAAAAAACACTAATAATAACAAATAACAGTTTATAACAATAACAACGAAAGCACAAGTAACAAAAAGGCACAAACAAACGAGAACAAAGTAAGTAACAGAAAGAACGAGATAATACAACTGTTGAATTCATTGTTATTTGACCGCTTTTGGATACAGCGGTTTATTGCCCTAGCCCATGCTCTGCTTGGGTTGTAAATACCATAAGTAACCATTTCAATACTCACCCTTAATTAATATTCAAACATTAACAAATAGCCTTGAAACGTTACTTCTGTGAAACCCAAGCAGGTACCGTTACCACCCCCTTGGAGTGAAAATAGTAGTAGGGAAACGAGAAACTTTAAATATGGAAGATAACATTGCACTTAGAACAGTCATAACAATCTGTCAACGTAATCAATTTATCATCAAATCACATAACAAATCACAAATATTTGATCAACATAAACATAATCAGTATCATTATTATTAATATTAATTATTAACTAGTTTTAGTGAAGTTATTTATTAATAAACATAAAAATACAGTTCGAGTTTTATTTCGAACAAAAGAAGTGGCACGGCAGTGCAAAAACGTAAAAAACAGTGGTCCTTCGAGCCGGATACAATTTGTGTATCAGTGTATCAACATCATCAAAAACCAGAAAACGTATCATCAAACCGCATCGTATCACATCATCACCAGGGATATAACTGCATTCCGATCACAACATCAGGACACCTGGTCCCATCTTTCAATCTGCATCAAGGCTGTTTCCAAGTAAGTGCGACTCCTTTTACTCCTTTATCATATCCTTAGAATTTACCGAATTAATTTGTGTTAGCAATGTCTGAATTAAACGAATTAGTCACACAAAGAGCCAAACTAAAATCGCGTCTTACTCGCTTCAAAAATGCGTTTGACATCCTGTCTAAAAAGGATATCATAACAGAAATTGATATTACCGAAATTAAAGATCGTTTACCAAAACTAGAGTCAGCTTTCGACGAATACGAAACGATTCATGACCAAATTATACAGCTTTCTGACGACCCTAGTCATGAAAGGGATATTGAGTTATTTGAACAAAAGTTTTATGAAACAATTGCCCAAATGAAGTGTTTTCTATCAAATCATGCGCCAAAAATCGAACCTAACATCGTTGCTAATAGTTCCGATTACTTAGAAGGGAGCTTTTTAAAATTGCCAAGTATTAATCTACCAACCTTTAACGGGGAATTTGAGAATTGGTTAGAGTTCCACGACGCTTTCGATTCTTTAATTAATAAAAATCCCAAACTATCTGACATACATAAATTTTATTATTTA